>NC_092769.1:35731594-35925249 GCF_047496795.1 Chiloscyllium punctatum | reverse complement strand
TCTACGACTCTATTCATCCTGGCAAAATGCTTTTCCACACTTCTCCACATTGTACTTCATCTGCCACTTCTTTGTTCATTCTCCAAACCTGTAAAAATCCTTCAGCAGGTGAAAGTGAGGACCGCAGATGCTGGAGATCAGTGTCAAAAAGTGTGGTCATAGAAAAGTACAGCCTGTCAGGCAGCATCCGAGGAGCAGGAGATTCGACGCTTCAGGCATAAAGCCTTCATCAGGAATGTGGGGTGGGCGGAATGGGCCAGAGAGATAAATGAGAGGGGCTGGTTCTGGGAGGAAGGTCGCTTGGAAGGTGACAGCTCGTTGAAGGTGGGTGGTGATAGTGATAGGTCAGAGTGGAAGCTGGAGTGGATAGATGGGAAGGAAAAGGACAGGTAGGACATTTCAAGACGGCTGTTCTGAGTTGGTCGGTTTGATCTGGGATAAGATGGACGGTGGGGAGACGAGGAAACTGGTAAAATTGTCCTTGATAACGTGTGTTTGAAGGGTCCCAAGGCAGAAGATAATGCGTTCTTCATTCAGACGTCAGGTGGTTAGAATTTGACAGTGAATGAGGCCACAAACCTGCAAAACCTTGGCGGAGTTGGTGGGGGAGTTGAAATATTCAGCCACAGGGCAGTGGGGTTATTGGATGTGTGTGTCCGAGAGTATTCCCTGAACAGTTCTGCAAGTTAAAATCCTGTCTCGCCAATGTAGTGGAGACCAGCAGCAATGGACAGACTAGAAGAGGTGTTTGAATGCACAGGATGTTATCTGCCGGATGTGGAAGGATCCTTTGGGGCCTTGAGTGGAGGTGAGGAGGGAGGTGTTGGCACAGGTTTCATACGTGTTGTAGTGGCAAAGGGAAAGTGTCGGGAGTGGAAGGTGGCTTGTTGGGGTTGTGTGGACCTGACGAGGGACCTGTGAGGGAATGGTCACAGCAGTATGATGATAGGGGTAGGGAGGGAAGTATATCTCTGGTGGTGGGGTCTGACTGTTGGTGGCAGAAATGACGGGGGATGATGCGTTGTAGCCTGAAGTTGGTGGGATGCAAGGCAAGCTCCAGAGAGGTTCTAACTTGTTGTAGTTGGAAGGGTGAAGTTCAAGGACAGAGTTTTGGGCACTTGAGGAGATGTGCTAGAGCACCCTCCTGCAGCTGAACCACCTCTTCAATGCTACCTGTCCCTCTATCTATCATTGCACATTTTGAAAGCTTGGCCAGGATGCCCTCAGTTCCTTCATATCGATAATGAATGCACAAAGTGAAAAGCTGTGGTCCCAAAACTCAGTCTTGTGGAACACCACTTGTCACTGGCTGTCATCCTGAGAAGGACACTTTAATCCACACTCTCTGCTTTCTGTCAGACAGCCAAACTTCAACTTCCACCGTGCCTCTAACACCATGGACCCATATCTTTCTCTATAGCCTCATGCATAGCACCTTGTCAAAGGATTCTTGAGGTGCAGATGGATAACATCTATCGGTTCTCCTTGATCAAATCTGCACATTATTCCCTCAATGTATTCTAGCTGGCTTGTCAGGCATGACCTCCCCTTGATGAAACCATGCTGACTCTTTCCTATTTTACCAAAGGCCTTCAAGTATTCAGAAATCCCATTCTTCACGATGAATTCCATGATGTTACCCACAACCAAGTCTGCAAATCAGTCTGCAGTTTTCCATCTTCTGCCTAACTCCCTTATTAAACAGGGTGACGTGTTAGCAATTATACAGCCACTTGGCCCTTTCCTGATTTTAGTCATTCCTGAAAGATTACCACTTTCGCTTGCACTAACTCTTCAGCGATCTCCCTTACAAGTCTAGGGCGTAGTCCATCTGGTCCAGGTGAGTTATCCACATTCAGGCCATTCCGTTTTCTAACATGTTGTTCTTGGTGATGGCCACTGTATTTAGGACTTCCCTCTCACTCTCTTCAATTCTTGGGTAATTACTCGTGTATTCCACCGTGAAGACTGATGCAAAATTCCTCAGCCATTTCTTTGATTCCCACTACCCTCTTTCCAGCATCATTTCCGAGTGGTCCATATTCACATTTACCTCTCTTTTGCACTTTATATATCTAAAGAATCTCTTAAAGTTTCCTTTATATTACTAGTTAGCTTACCCCATACTTAAGCTTCGCCCTCCTTCTTTATTTTTTCTTACCTTCCGTTGGCTCCAATTCTCCATTTTTCCCACTGCCCTTCACTCTGCTTGATCTTTTGCTTATATAGCATCCCTGACTTCCTTGTCAGCCCTGGTTGCCTCATCCTCCCTGTACCATACCTCTATTACTCAGCATGAATCTCTGCAGTGTCTTTTAAATTATCGTGGAATTTCCAGCCATTGCTGTTCCCCTGTCTTTCCTGTTAGACGCCTGTCCCGGTCAATTCTACCCAGCTTCTCCCTTATGCCTCTCCAATTGCCTTTATTCAGATGAAATACTGTTCACTCTGATTCTATCTTCTCTCTCAAATTGCAGAATAAATTCAACCATGTTCTGATCACTGCTTCTGAAGTTTTCCTTCACCTTAAGCTCCCTTGTCTCGCCTGCGTCATTAAATCCAGTGTCATCTGATCCCGAGTGGGCTCCACCACATGATGCTCCAAAAAGCCATCCCGTAGACATTCTTCAAATTCCTTATCTTGCGATTCACTACCAACATGGTTTTCCATTGCACTTACATATTGAAATCCCCCATGATCATTGTAACTTTGCCTTATCTGCAGATCTTTTCTATCTCCTGGTGTATCTTGTGCCCTAGCTCCTGACTACTCTTTGGAGGTCTGTGCAAGTCTCCAACTGTGGTTGTCTTACCTTTGTGGTTCCTCAATTTTACGCACACAGATTCTACACCATCTGACCTTACTTTCTTTCTTATTGTTAATTTAATTTCATTTCTTATTAATAATGTGGACCCACTCTCTCTATCTTTTCGATAGGATATATGTCCTTGAATATCCTAATCCCCTTGCAGCCACTTCTCTGTGATGCACATCACGTCACACCTATCAATTTCAATCTATGCCACAAGCTCATTTACCCTATTCCTTATACTGCTCGCATTCAGATATAACCCTTCAATCTTGTGTTAACGGTCCCTCTTCTATTGCCATTTGTTTGTCCAGTGTGATTGAAGTTTAATTACTTACACTTTCCATACACTCTGTTCTATTTGCGTTATGCTGGAGATTTGAATAACCTCTCCTGAGCTCTGTACTCTTACCTCCTTTTTTCTAATTAAACCCTATAACCCTATAACCCTATCCCACCCCGCGCACACACATACACACACACACACACACGGTTCAGATGAAGACTGTCCCATCGGAACAGGTTATTACTTTCTTCGTAATAAAATGTGTTTAAAGTTTGTGAGAAGATTTGTAGCTCTGGTGCTCGTTGTTCTGGTTCTGTTCGCCAAGCTGGGAATTTGTGTTGCAGACGTTTCGTCCCCTGTCTAGGTGACATCCTCAGTGCTTGGGAGTCTCCTGTGAAGCGCTTCTGTGATCTTTCCTCCGGCATTTATAGTGGTTTGAATCTGCCGCTTCCGGTTGCCAGTTCCAGCTGTCAGTTCCAGTGGTCGGTATATTGGGTCCAGGTCGATGTGCTTATTGATTGAATCTGTGTTTGAGTGACATGCCTCCAGGAATTCTCTGGCTGTTCTCTATTTGGCTTGCCCTATAATAGTAGTGTTGTCCCAGTCATGTTGCTTGTCATCTGTGTGTGTGGCTACTAAGGATAGCTGGTCGTGTCGTTTCGTGGGTAGTTAGTGTTCATGGATGCGGATAATTAGCTGTCTTCCTGTTTGTCCAATGTAATGTTTTGTGCAGTCCTTGCATGGAATTTTGTGCACAACATTAGTTTTGCTCATGCTGGGTATCGGGTCCATCGTCCTGGTGAGTTGTTGTCTGAGAGTGGCTGTTGGTTTGTGTGCTGTTATGAGTCCTAGTGGTCGCAGTAGTCTGGCTGTCAGTTCAGAAATGCTCCTGATGTATGATAGTGTGGCTAGTCCTTTGGGTTGCGGCATGTCCTCGTTCCGTTGTCTCTCCCTTAGGCATCTGTTGTTGAAATTGCGAGGGTATCCGTTTTTGGCGAATACATTGTATAGGTGTTCTTCTTCCTATTTTTTGCGTTCTGGTGTGCTGCAGTGTGTTGTGGCCCTTTTGAACAGTGTCTCAATACAACTTCTTTTGTGTGTGTTGGGGTGGTTGCTTTCGTAGTTCAGTACTTGGTCTTTGTGCGTGGCTTTCCTGTATGCCTTTGTGGTGAATGCCCCGTTCGGTGTTCTCTGTACCATCACGTCTAGGAATGGGAGTTGGTTGTCCTTTTCTTCCTCTCTAGTGAATCGGATTCCTGTGAGTGTAGTGTTGATGAGTTGGTGTGTGTTGTCTGGCTGTTTGTAAGAACAGCCTTTCCACATATTCTCCATGAGACATCACAGTCATTTCAGCTATCAGTCCAGTAAACCTCCTTTGAACCACCTCCAAAACATTTACACCTTTCATGAGAAAAGGAGTCTAGGGTATTTCAAGGATATGTAAGATGTCATCGACCCATAGTATCACTACCTGGGACACCATCACACAAACTGGCTAAAGAACGACAGCAGAAACTGAAACACCTGATCAGCGGATCCAGACAATCTATACAATCAACACAGGAATTCTTGGACATCATTAGAAATATACACATAGACAAGGAAGAAACCATGGTCTCATTCGATGTTTTGGCACTGTTCACCTCTACTGACAAAACCCCAGCCAGAGAAACAATAGCCAACCTGCTGGACATGCAGAACGGACAACAAGACGGGGAACCAATCAACAAAACTGCACTGGACCTGTGCCTTACCAACACTGAACATTCAACAACCAAATATATGAACAAATCAACAGCACCCCCATGGGCTCAACCATCTCTGGACTCATAGCAGAAGCAGTAATGCAAAGATTCGAACAAACAGTCTTACCGCAAATTCAACCTAAACTCTGGGTCAGATATGTGGTTGACACCTTTGTAATCATTAAAAACACAGAAATAGAGAACACACACCAGATCATCAACGCCACACTCACAGGAATCCGATTCACTAGAGAGGAAGAGAAGGACAACCAACGCCCATTCCTAGACGTGATGGTACAGAGAACACCGAACGGAGAATTCACCACAAAGGTATACAGGAAAGCCACGCACACAGACCAAGTACTGAACTACGAAAGCAACCACCCCAACACACACAAAAGAAGTTGCATCAAGACACTGTTCACAAAGGCAACAACACTGCAGTACACCAGAACTGCAAAAAGAGGAAGAAGAACACCTATACAATGTATTTGCCAACAACGGATACCCCGCAATTTCATCAACAGATGCCTAAGGGAAAGACAACGGAACGAGGACATGCCACGACCCAAAGGAATAGCCACACGACCATACATCAAGATCATTTCCGAACTGACAGCCAGACTACTGCGACCACTAGGACTCATAACAGCACACAAACCAACAGCCACTCTCAGACAACAACTCACCAGGACGAAGGATCCAATACCCAACATGAGCAAAACCAATGTAGTGTACAAAATACCATGCAAGGACTGCACAAAACACTACATAGGACAAACAGGAAGATAGCTAACGATCCATATCCATGAACACCAACTACCCACGAAACGACACGAGGAGCTATCCTTAGTATACACACACGCAGATGACAAGCAATATGATTCGACAGGGACAACACGACTATTATAGGACAAGCCAAACAGAGAACAGCCAGGGAATTCCTGGAGGCATGTCACTCAAACACAGATTCAATCAATAAGCACATCGACCTGGACCCAATATACCGACCACTGCAACTGATAGCTGGAACTGGCAACCGGAAGCGGCAGATTCAAACCACTATAAATGCCGGAGGAAAGATCACAGATGCGTTTCAGAGGAGGCTCCTAAGCACCGAGGATGTCACCGAGACAGGGGACGAAACGTCTGCAACACAAATTCCCAGCTCGGCGAACAGAACCACAACAATAAAATGTGTTTATTCAAAACAAAATACTTGGACAAGGCACAAGCGTTTCTGCACATACCAAAACATGAAAACTACAAAGAGGCAAGTCTGTTAAAATTCACTTACTATGTGGAGCTATATGAATTGAAATGTGAATTACAAAACCACGGACGAGGTGTTTAAGCTTTATTGGTCATTATTTGACCCACAGCTGAGATGCTGATTTTCCCCCAGTCAGTAATCCCCCTCACTGAGATTCTCTCGCCTTGTCTGTCACACAGTGTCCAGAGGGACTACAAGTTCCTGTTGGCCCAGAATATTTAAATTAATTCACCTTCTCCCTGGAACCAATCTATAGTTATTTTGGACCTTGTTCAGCAGTCAGCAACCCAGCTCTGTGATATTATTGGCGATAAATGATCTGGGATGTCAGTATAGTGCTCACAGGGTAAAGCACCAGACAAAGGGCTTGCAGTCTGTGGGAGTTTCTAAATAAAATGTCTGTGTATTTCTCCTCGTGCTGTTTTCTGATCTAACTTCACACTCGTCTGACACCCCTTTTTCTCACTCACTCTGTCGCTCCGTTTTCACTCCATTCCTTATATCTCTCTTCACTTCATTCTTCTTTGTTAATTTTTCTCTCTCTCACGCACACACGCACGCACACACACACACACATGCAGTTCTCTCTTTTTTCAAATTGTGATGCTGGAGAGCTCATCGTTGTACAATTTGCTAAACGGCCTTAATCAGTGCTCGATTAATTCTGAAGCTCTTTGAACCACAATGAAGACTTTAACACAATAAAGACATCAGGTGCCTGGAGAGACAAGCTGGTCCTGCCAAGGACACAGTGCAGAATCATCCTTTATCTCTTCCTGTTGCCTGATATGCAGCGGCCTTGAAATATCTGTTCAAAAAAAAAGATTGAAATTCGTGCTGTCGGGAGGACGTTCACCAGACGTTCACCAGCTGTCAGGATTTAACAAGCAGTTGCCACATACAAAATGTGGATTTGCCTGACAGCATCTCCTTCAAATTGACATGGCCTAGCTCTGCCTGATGTTCACGTAATTTGCCTTCCGCCAATTCAGTAGATTCCCACAAGGTCCTGACATATCCGTGTTCATAGCTATCTTAAATCTGAAGGAGCTGTGACCACTGTTTCGAAAATTATGTCCCACTGAAAGGTCAGTCACCTGTCCAGGTTCATTAGTCAATACGAGATCCAGTATGGTTCTTCCTCTGGTTGGACTATCCACATACTGTTGCAGTTAATAAATTCTGCCCCGTCGAAGCCTCTTACTCCAAGGGACTCCCAGTCATTACTGGAGATCTTAAAGTCACTCACTATGACCTCTCTGATTTTTAATACACCTTTCCTTAATCGACGTACATTTCTGTTCCTCAATCCCTCCGTGGTTGTTGGGGGGGATTATAGTAACGCAGTGCTTGCAGCCATCTTATTTTTGAGCTTTACCCATATTGCTGCAGTGGATGATCCCTCCTGTATGTCCTCTTCAAGTAAAGATGGAGCATTCTCCCGATTAGTAAAACACCTCGTCCACCTCTTTTACCTTCCTCTCCATCTCGCATAAAACAATGAAACCCTGGAATGTTAAATGGCCAGTCCTTTCCCTCTCTCAACCAAGTCTCTGTAAAGCTGCAACATCATAGTCCCATGCACGGATTCAGGCTGTCAGTTCATCGGTTTTAACCATAATAATTCTTCCATTGAAATAAATACACTTCAGCCCAAATCCATCAGATTCTGACCTGATATTTGGTTTGAGTTTCCCTGATGTAAATTCTCCTTGTCTATTCTCTGGTAATAGGAGATTAGAAAAGACTGTCAGTAAAGCAGAAAATATTGCAAACAGACAATTTCTTTTTCCTCCCTTGTCCCTTCTATCTGTACTTTGCATCACACACTGTCCAATTCCAATAAACTGCTGGATAATTATTATGCTTCAAACAACAGTCTCCAGCTTCTCACTGCACATTCTTCAACTCTCTCTGGACCTTTGGATTGACTGTTTTCTGATCCCCCTCTCAACCAAATCTCTAATATATATATCATAGTTATATATACTCATTCAAACTCCAAGCTCCAAGCTCATCTGTCTTGCCTGCCATGCTGCTCTCATTAAAATCAGCACACTTCAGACCGCCAGCCCCATTGTGTTCACTCCCATCTGCCAGTTTGTTGCTAGTCTTAGCTGTACTGGGATTAGTCTGCAACTGCTCTTCAGTCACTGTGCTTGTGGGTGTACTGCTCAGGCTCTCCCCCCCCCTCCCCCCTTCCCCCCAAAATCACACTAGTTTAAACCCTCCTGAGTGACAATAGCAAACCTGCCTGCCAGAAGATTGCTGCCGGTTCACGTCCATCCCGTCCTTCTTGTGCATTTCATACTGTCCCAGGATTCCCAATGACTCACATAGCGGAGATTGCTGCCAGTTCAGATGCATCCCGTCCTTCTTGTGTGTATCCTATCGACCCGGGAATCCCAATGATCCACATATTGGAGATTGCTGCCAGTTCACGTCCATCCCGTCCATCTTGTGTATATCCTACCAACCCGGGAATCCAAATGATCCATATATTGCAAGTGCTTCCTATACTACCAGTTGTTTAGCCATGTTTTTAACTTTACTGCCTTCCTATCCCTAACCTCAGTGGCACGTGGCATAATCTAGTCTCTCCAACATTCAAATATCCTTTCAGCACAACTCCTGCAAGATCTTTACTTTGAAATGGATAGACTGGACAATAAAAACTTAGTGTGATCTCATTAAACAGGAATGTGGAGACCAATGAATCAGTCGCAATGATCACAGGATATCTATCACCTTCACCAAACCTGTCTGACAAGGTATAGATATGGAGCATCTATTTGTAGATGGACGAGGATAAACAGAATTAGTCCAAAAGACCAGAAAATGTCATAACAGATGGCTGTCATTCAGCCTGTTTACTCTGCTTTGCTGTTCAATTGGATTTTAGCTATTCTGTTCCTTTTAAAGGCAGAGTCTTTGCCCCGCATCCCTGGTGGGTCAGAAAGTGCCCAGTGTCTTTGTGTGCTCCTTGCGTAGGGAGCATCCAGTGCCAGGCGATGGGGTGTGTGGAATCCCAGGGTGGCTTGATGAAAGGCTGCATGCAGTGACGGATGGACTCAGGGATTGAGAGAGACAGAGTAGGTAATCAGGGACATGCACTCACATAAGTAGCTGGGCAAGATTCCCAAGCACTCGGGGAGCCCGAGCACCAGTGCCACTTTTACAATAAACCCGTCATATTTGCAGCAATTCTCCATCAAATACAAGTAATTATACTGCAGATGGCAGAAACCTGAAACAAACATAGAAACATACACTGGAGAGAGAAAAGAGTTAATTCTCCCAATGCAGAAACGGGGAGATTGTAAAAAAAACTCCACAAAGACAGGGTCCAGAGATTGGAATTATTCTTATTTGAATGAAAATAGTCTTACCAGTGATAGGCAACATGGCTTTGTGCAGAGAAGGTCATGTCTTACCAAATGAATGGAATTCTTTGAGGAAGGGACAAAATTTATTGATGAGGGAGGGTCTGTAGATGTCGTGTACGTGGACTTCAGGAAGGCGTTTGGCATGTTTCCCCATGGTCGGGGTATGTCGAAAGTGAAGTCATTTGGTGCGCGAGCTGGTGAATAAAGAACTGGCTGGGAAACAGGAGGCAGAGAATAGTAGGGGGAGGGAGTTTCGCAAAATGGAGAACTGTGACCAGTGGATTATTTTAAGATGTTTCTGGAAACATACATGAATGGGCAGGGAACAAAGAGATACAGATCCTTAGAAAATTTGCGACAGGCTAAGATAGAGGATTTGGATCGGCACAGGCTTGTACCACCGAATGTCCTGTTTCTGTGCTGGAATGTTCTTTGTTATGACATTATCAATGACCCATCAGACCTCAGTAATGTTCTCCTATAACCTCTTCCATCTGGCTAAAAGGTACAGAAGCTTGAAAACACTGAGCAGCTGGTTCAGGAACAGCTTCATCCTGAATGTTATTAAAGTGATGAGTGTACTCTTTAATCACAGATAATGCTGATCTTGTTCCTGTTGATCTCGCCTCGCCCACGCCCTGTGCAGCATAACCTGCATGGCTCTCAAACATATTTTATAGCCATTGTTCTGTAATCATTGTTTAATATGCTTTGCCTGTATATCTTGGTAGAGGTCAAAGTAAATCCTCACCTCCCTTCCCCCAGTTCCTCCAGTGCTCACTCCCAGCTGTCTCTGATCCCCACCCCAGCACACTGTGACCCCATCCCCACTCCCTGTGTGCTTTGTATCTCACTATTTCTCTCACACTGTCTGTTTCCGTGTTTTCCTTTTCTCTGTCTTCTGCTTCTTTCCCAGATTACAATCTTCCCTTCTCCCTGTTCTTGTGACTGTTTGTTTCTTGTTTTGTTTCCTTTCTCTGTTTTACTGACTGTCCTTCTGTTTGCCTCGCTGTGTTCTCTCTCCCCTTCTACGTGTCTGTCTCTTTCTCCCTCGTTTTGATGGTGATGGCTTCTCTATTATTTTGAAGCATGTGATGGCTCTTTGGTTGGATGTTGGCAATACAATAAACTCAATTTGGTATCTTAGACATAATTTAAATTTATTGGTTAAATTTCAATTGTTGTCAAAACAGCAATCAGAATGTAGATATCCATTTAACGGTCAATTGTTACATCTAAATATTTTGGAACTGCCTTCTCCCAGTGCTCTGCATACTGGCAACTGAAAGCTTTCTATTCATGTGCATAATAGTGTGACGGTAACTGCTCTTCCCAGAACCATAATAAACTATAGACGGATTTGTGCATAGCCCAGACTATCATGGAGGACAACCTTCCATCCATTTATGCTTCTCATTGTCAGTGAAAGGCTGGCAACATCAAATATCTCTCCCAAAATGGTAATGATCTCCAACAACCTCTTCCAGGAGGGAGGAGATACAGAGACTTGAAAACATGGACCAGCATGCTCAGGAATACCTTCTTTCCTACCGTTATTAGACTGACGAATTGACATCTCTAATTTTTCAAATAATATTAATCTTGCTAAAGTCGATCTTGAATTCCACAGCTCCTGTGCAGCTGTCACCTTGTCCGCCTCACTCTGTGTAAGTGCCCTGTGAGGCTCAAGGTCTTCTCAAGGGCAATCAACAAAGTGAACTAATGCTGGCCCACCCAGCGATTCCTATATCCCATTAATAAATATAAGAACATGACGACACTCAGGGAACACAGACAGGTCGGATCAAATCGCTTTAAACATGATCTTAGATAGATCGAGATTTCCCTCAGTATCTGAAAGTAGAGTGTTCCTACAAAGCCTTTCATTAGCTGAAAAGGCATAAAGTGAAGTAGCATTAATTTATGTGCGAAAAATTTACTTTTCTTGTTAAAAGTGAAAATCCTCTTCGGATTTCTTTTGGTAAGTGAAAACAGGACATAATGGAAGATTTGAGGAAAGAGAAGTGGAAAAAAGCGAATATTTGAAAAGCGGGGTATACATGTACCACCATCGGCATGATATTCAGGAAGATGGGAAAAGTTAAAAATAAATGAGGAGGATCTCATATTTTATTTCCATCCCAGCTGATCACCATTCCCTTTGTTTGCTCTTTGTCTTCTATCTCTCTCTTTCTCTATCGATTCAACTCACTCCTCCTGCCCTTCAAAGCAGACTTCCCTGTCACCAGCATTGTTCACACTATTTTCCAGCTGATATCAGTTCACAAAAGCTTCCCAGCACTTTCTGATCTTTTCTTTGCATTATTTATGCAATTTCAGATCTACAGCATCTTTCTTTATTTGGTTTAATCTTCAAATTTGTTATTCCATGGGAAGTCGGCGTCTCTGCCAAGGGCAGCATTTGTTAATCATCACTAATTTCCCTGAAACTGACGCCATTCCTCAAGCCAATATGAAGTCAAGCACATTGATATGGGTCTGAAGTCACACTTAACCCAGACCGGGTAGTAACGTTAGATTTCTTTACCGAAGGTCATCAGTGAAACAGGAAAATTTTCAGACAAAATGTGGGTTTTATAGTTGTTTTTCGTGAAATGCACTTTTATTCCAATTCTTATCATTTTTATTTAAATTCTGCCATCAGCTGTGGTAAGACTTGAAACAAATCGCTTGAAACAAAGTCTTTCGTTTAATAAGTTTTGCTCCTGAATTATATCCAGCGACATTCCTACTCTGATACATTGTCCTAATCATGAAGTAACGTCCGAGACAAGAACAATTTTGTGATTGAAATACTTGTAACTGGAAAAGTGGCCAGGAGAGAGCTTGAAACATAAAGTCTGAATTTTACCAACGTACATACAACGGTTTGTTCAGCCACAGCAGTGATGCAGAGATGGAGACTGGGGACATTGTGAGCTGGTAGTGGATAGGGTTCGTGACAGAGAGAACAAGAGACAAAAATCAGTTCAGGGCAAAAAGGGATCTCGAGGTTGTGCACAGTTTTGTTCTCAGATATTTGTGAGGGAGTGGTCTGCAATTCAGATGAATGGAAACTGCATTTGAAATTGAAGATAAAAGTTTCTTTCATGGGAAAATACAGATAACAGAAATTGCAATGAAGTTCAAAATTGTTTATGGGATTAATGAATGGACAGAAGTAAAGAACACCAACAATAGCGAGAATAGGTTATGATTTGGAGATGCCGGTGTTGGACTGGGGTGTACAAAGTTAAAAATCACACAACGCCAGTCTATAGTCCAACAGGTTTAATTGGAAGCACACTAGCTTTCGGAGCGTCGCTCCTCCACCATAGGTTAGTCACACACTCTCCACCCCGCCCAAAATAATAATCAGCACCACTAATATCCGAAAGGGTAGAAATTTCCATCAGAGGAAAATATTGAAAAGAACCAAGGGAAGCCTCCTCTCCATTGGTGTAATTATCCAGTCCATTATTCGCAGATTCAGTTCTGTCCTCTCCACGTCTGTGCAGCTGCTGATCCCTGTTACTGTTGGAGCTGATGCATCTGCTCCTAGGCTGGGATAGCGCACTGAGTGAAGCTCCTCACCAATAGGACACAGTTACAATGCAGTCACTGAGCAAACAGCTCTAGCTTTCAATACAGCACATTCAGTTCACAATATATCTGGACTGGACTGGACTCGATGCTGACATTGCTGGCTAATGGTCGCATCTCCGATCACTAATTCCTCTAGTGAATTCAGTTGTGAAGGAGAATGATGGACGTTTTCTTATCGCAGGCTAGATGACTCTGTCCTGTTGTACGCTTGCAATGCTGTCACCATCATACCCCGAATCTCTGCCCCTCCACACAAAAAAACACAATCAGGATGTTGTTACAGTGCTGATGTCTCCTTCACGGGAACAAACCCCAGCCAACAGACTGTCACTGGGCACAACTGTCCTGAACATAGACAAGAAGTTTGGACTTCTCTGAATGGTCCTCTCACTGCTCTAATACAGAAACGTTGGACTTTCCATATAGAATATGTTTCAGTAATTAATTTATACAAATTGATAAAAATTTTAATGCAGTTTTATTTGCTGTAACGCAATAATTTTTCGCCTTTTCCCCCCTCAGTCCAAAACCAAAAGTGAACTTATTCATTAAGACTTATGAATTAATGAGTCAGATTTACCTAGTAGATCGGGCGGAATGGGGATAGTGGCTGTGGAGACTGCATGGGGAGTACAATGATATTCCCCAGTCATCATCACTCGTAACGTCAGATAGAATTAATATAGTTCACAACAAGGAACGAGCCAACGTTTGGGATATGTAATGCTCAATGACAATGTGAACTGAAACGGATAATTTTAAAAGTAATAAAGTGAACTATATTTTATATACACACCATTTAATCATTGGGAATACAGATTGAGTAGTGTCACCGCATCTGAAGCAGTAACTTTGATGTCTCTTCACAGATACAGCCAGAACTGCTGAGCCTTCCCTCCAACGTCTGTTTTTGTTTGAGATTGATCATGTTGTTCATATCTGGCAGGATGCTTACAATTAAAAGCAGATGCTAATAACAAAATGTACAGGGCTACGTGGACAATACAGGAGAATGATAGTAGAAATATCGCTCATTCCAAACTGGAAGAGACAATAGGCTGAGTTTTGACCACCTTTGCTGTAATAATTCTATGTTATTCATAAAAGCTTTTGGAGATAGGAGAGACAAGCTAGTTCAATGAAGGACACAAGTGTTCAAAATCTATCCCTATTATTTAATGAAGTTTAGCTGCCTCTAACATCTATTTTCAAACAAAATAGATTTCCTGAGATTTACAAGATGTTCAGATTTTCTTTTTACTTTCTGTCTAAAAGAAGAAACAGATTTCGGCTGTAATTCAGGTGTCACAGACACACCAACTGTAATAGAAACATGAAAGGACCACATTGTCCAAATATTACCAAGGTCAACATGTAGACCTGTCAAGAAACATGAAATATAGAGATAATGGAAACATGAAATGCAAACAGAAAATGCTGGAGAAACGAAAAAGGTGGGGAAGCGTCTGCACAGAGCAACAGAATTAGCATATGTCATATGATGTGACACTGTTCTTAAAAGTCCTATTAGAATCAAAGGTTAATTTTTTTCATCTCTGCTCAGATGTTAGCAGATCTACTGAGTTTCGCTACAGCTCTTTTGATATCTTTCTTCTTTCTGAACTGTGACAAAGAGTCCGATCTGAATGATAACAACAAAGTTGTTATCTCAGTTGAATCTTGAGTAACTTGTTATGGACATTAAATGAGAAATTACAAAGTTCCTATGTTTGACAGGGCTCTAAATATCGATGACGTATTGCATTGTGAGACCTTGCGATGAAAATATTGAAAAAAAACAGAAGTTACTGTAATCGCTCAGCAGGTCTGACAGGATCTATGCAAAGAAATCAGAGTTAACGTTTCAGGTCCAGTGCCCCTTCCTCAGAACTGATAGTAACACGGAATATGTTGGTTTATATGCAGAAGAGACTGGATAGTTCTTAATGGAGACTGTTAGTAGCTAACAATAGGGTGTGAGTAATAGAAGGCTATGTGACAACTCGGCATGGTGTATGGATAGGGGGCTAGGACTTTGGGGAGTTCAGGCCCGAAAATTATTGAACTTGATATTGAATCTAAAGGGCTGTAAAGTCCGCACATGGTAAATGAGGTCTCGTTCTTTCAGCTTGCGCTGAATTTGCCTGGAATACTGCAGCAACCCTGACAAAGAGATATTGGCCAGGGAATAGGATGGGCTGTTAAACTGGCAGGCAACTGAAAGCTCAGTGTCATTTGCAGCGGTCCAACTTGGATGTCCCGTGAAGCGGTCACCCAGTCTACCCTCCATTTCCCCAATGTAGAGGAGACCACATTGTGAGCAGCACATGTAGTAGACTGGATTGTGGGAAATGTTGGTAAGGTGCTGCTTCACCTCAAAGGTACAGTTGGGCCCTTTGATACTGATGAGGAGGGAGGTAAATGGGAATGTGTCACACCTCCGGCATGGGAAAGTGAAGTGGACCTGTGGTGGCAGTGAATAAAGAGTAGACCAGTGTATCCTGGAGGGAATAATCCCTCTAGACGGTGGACAAGGGAGGAGAGGTGAATATGTGCAGGTGGGGGCATCTCGCCGGAGGTGGGGGAAATGTGGGCTGATGATCCTCTGCATGTGAATGCTGCTGGGATAGTAGGCAAGGACAAGGGGAACTCTGTTGCGAGAGTAAAGGGGAGGGGAAGGCTAGAAATGCAGAAGATGGGTCAGACTCGGTTGAGGACCCTGTTGACAACAGTGATGGGGAATCCCTTGATGGAGGAACAAGGTGGACATTTCAAAGGCTTCCTTGTTGAATTTAGTATCATCAGAAGCAATGCGGTGGAGACGGAGGAACTGGGGGAATGGAATTGACTCGATGCAGGAAACCAGGTGTGAGGATGTATACTCCAGGAAGCTGTGGGATTCGGTGGGATTTTACTGGATATCAGTGGCTTGTCTATCCCCAGAAATGGAAGCAGAAATGTTGAGGAAAGGAAGTAAGGAGCCAGAGACCGGCCAGATGAAAGTGATGGAGAGTTTTAAATTCCAAGCGAAATCGATGAACTTTTCCAATTCCGGACAAGAGAGAGACGCATCTGCAATGATATCATCTATTTATCGGACAAAGATTTGTGGATGGGTGCTGGAGTAGAACTGGAACAGGGAATGGTCGACATCCCCCAAGAAGAAACAGGCATAACTGGGGCCCAAGTATGTATCCATGCACTTCCTCTGTGTGGCAGGAGCAGGGTGAAGCAATGGGTCTGCCCGGGCAGTTCTGTTTGTGAATTTTTGAGAGGAGATAGAAGCGAGCTCTGCTATAAGAGGACCATCAGCTCGGGGGCAGTTAGCGGGGTGGCGCGAGTGGGGCAGAAATCTCCAGATGAAATGTGGTCAGTTATCGGAGTTGATACAATTGCCTGATGTGCCATGGTAGGGTCATGGTCCAGGGGGAGATTAGAGGAGGTACCTGAGAGTGGGCGTTCAACCTCTGCAATGTCGAGGTCAGTCCACCAGATGATAGCAGCACCACCCTTGTCGGCACAGGCTGAGTAACACAGTCAGGGTTGGACCTAAGCACATGGAGTGTAGGCTGTAGGACATTGATAGTATGGATTTGGTGAGGGGAGTGCAGAGAAATTAAGACAACCAATGTCATGTTGAGATTTCTCAATGAACCGATTTAGTTCAGGTAAAGGCCAGAGGGAGGGGTCCAGGTGGAGGGAGAGTGTTGCAGCTGGGTAACGTGGTATATGGGACAGGGAGAGGAATCTTGCCGAAAGAAATGGGCACTGAGGCGAAGGCAGCAGAAGAGCTCAACTAAATGTCATGCTTAAAATTCATTAAAGTGGGGGCACAGAGAGGTAATGTTCAGATATTTGCTGAGTACAGAACATTCAGCATCAGAGAGTGGAAGTTAAGGAGGGACGGTGAATAAACGATAGGAGGTGGAGCTGGGGGAGGGCATGGAGTCAGTGGGCAGGTATGGGAGGGGAGGAAGGTTCCAGAGGGTCAAGGGCATCTCTACCTTGTTGCAAATTTTGTGCCCAGTACATCTGTTTAGCACGACGAATGAGCCGGTGAATAAATTAGAATTGTAGAGTGGTGCAGCCTTGAGACAATATAATGTTGGACAGAGAAAATGTTGATCTCAGTGGTACTGATATCGCACGATCAGACCTCAGAAAGTAACTGATTGAAAATAATTGGGAAAGTAATCTTATTGTAACATCCTGATTTCAATGGAGTGACACTCAAGCAGCAAAGTGTTCCTTTTCGGAGACTTTAGACCAAACTGTGAAAATATAATTTTGCTTGATGTTATTAACAGGGCAAATTTATTCATGGTTTTGGAAGGCACTAGCAAGGGCAGAGTTTATTTGTCATTCCCAATAGCTCTGGGGAAAGTGTCATTGTTCAGTGAGGAAATTACCAGCGCAGAATTTCCTGCGAATCCCAGTGACCACAGTTTACTCAGGGTCTCTGATATCACATGAGTCAAATACTCCTTTCATGCAACGAAAGTTACTCTGATCTCACCTCAACTGACATTGGAAGATCAGTTAAATGAATAAAGAATAAAAGGCCAGTACACAGCCTGTTAGAACAATGTGCTCACTCTACTCACAATGTTTCAGGTAAAATTGATGCATGGATTTCTGATTGTGAGGTGAGGTTTGTCCTATTCGTGATGAGGCTGTTTGGTTAAGCGCTGTGACAGAGAGACAGAAAGGCACTCCACTCTGTACCATGGGGAACAAAACCACCCTGTTCATGGTGCATCAGACAGTGACAGAAACAACTATTGTCAGTTCTTACTGGACATTGATCATCTCAATCTCATCATTTACTGATGCTCAATAGCAGCCCAGAAGCCAGCGGCTCCCATCATCTCAGTTGGAAAGCAAAATGGGGAAGGAATGGCCAGAGAAAGTGGGAGTAACTGGGGAATTGGTGTAACTTACAGGGGAGTGGCAGAAGAAGAGTGTGAAGGGAGATCATCAGTGGAAGAGTATGTAGCAACAGGAGGGATATTGCAAGGGAAGTAGGACTGTAAGAAAAGAGTAGTACGGAGGAGGAAGAAAGGCAGATGAAGTTTTAGTGACAGGGAAAAGCTTGCTTTTGAGGAAGTGAGATTGGATGAGAAAACATCACTGTACAAGAAAATCGGGATCGGGATTCCATTCAAAATTAAGAAAGGATTTCTTGTACTTTCTCTTCTATCACTTGATTCTTGTTCATGTTGTACATGTACTATATATTTCTATATCTCCATCAAGTACAAACGACATGTTTCTTTCTCCCCTACGTGGTGTTTCAATATTTTTGATTTTTTTACAGTATATATTTGCTTCCAATTCAAGGTGGATATGAGAACATGATTTGATCTTCTGCAGTTTGCCCATAATATAGAATTTATTGGAATATTTATCCTCATCACACTCGCTGATTAAAACAAACAATAAATGAGTGCATGTCCATCCTGCAGATGAAAAATTTCTTCAGCTCTGGCTATTGCAGGGAATGTTACAAAGAACAGTGCCACACAAGATGCTAATGTTCTACCGCAAAATGCCAAATCCTAGTTTATCCTCAATTATTTACAATGTTTAAAAACAAAACATGCAGAGGGGCGGAGTGTAAATGGTGAATTCAACTCTGTGTCGAAAATGTTAATTGTGGATCCCTCATAAAATGTGTTAATTACATCACTCATAAATTCACCAAAATCGGAAAAGCAAGAGACTGTAATTGTCCAATCATCATCTAAATAACTTCTGGAGAACAGGAAGGAAATCACTGGTTGTTTGTGATATTCAGAAATGCCGATTTTGAGAATGTGGTGTTGGGGAGCAGTGAAATGATGATCAATGTTGTAGATGACACAAAAATGGGCGGGATGTATCACAGTCAGGAGGGAAGTGTTAGGCTACAGAAGGATAGAAACAGATTATTCAGATAGTCAATGGTCTGACGAAATTTAACACCGATAATTTGGGAAGATGCAAGTAAGAAGTAACAAGACAAGTGAGTACTTAAAAGTGAGTATGAAAGAGGAGGGCTAAATTTGCTCTTTTTTTCTTTGCAGCAGGGAAAGTTGAGGAGGGAATATGGTACAGGTGTACATGAGCAAATGGGGTATTGAGGGGATGAACAGACAGCAGCTGTTTTCCTTCGTCAAAGGATCAAAAACAAAGAGACACACTTTTAAACTGAATGTCACGGGATTGAGAGAGGATGTGTGGAATGTGTTTAGAACTGAGTGGATGGTATGAATCTGGAATGCGTTGTCTAGGAGGGTGGTTGATGCAGGTAACCTCACAAATGTTTAAAATGTCTTTGGATGTGCACTTGCTGTCACAGACGTGATAGGCCTGTTTTTCATTGCATGATTCTTTGCAGTGGCAGCCATGAGCATCTGGTATATTCTGAAACAATTAACAATGGCAGTTGCTGCTTTGTTCCTTTGACTGTACTCAGTAAGTGGCTATATTACAAACCAGCATCATCTCATGCATCTTCAGCACTCAGTCAACCAAAGGCAGCCCAGCCATCTCTGGGACCATCCAGTGGAATTCATATGCTCAGTGGATGCTGTCCAACAACAACACTGACACTATTCTAGCTGTATGCAACCATTATTAAAGCTACAGCCATAATATGAAGACAGCTTTTCCTCCATTATAATACAGACCTCTAGCAATAAGGGTGTTATTTATCTGAAGCATAATAAATTCTTTCCCAGGTATTCACTTTTACAAGCAGCAAGTTTTCCTGTGTTTTGCTGTCAGTTGTTTATCATGGAATTCCCCAGCCCAACCTCTTTCCCATTTAACATTTTCTTGTGCAATGTCTCCCTGATCCCACACACCTCACTCCGTCACATCCCCCACACTCTCCATCCTTACTTGTTAATCTCTGAAAAACCTGCGCCTCCTCTCTATAATTTATTCCAACTCCCAACTCACTGTTTAGATTCCTTCTCTCGGCATGGTCATTAGACTGGCCGTGCCTGATGTCCTATTCACCTAACTTTCTGCTCAGTTCCTGATCTTCTGCTTTGGTTCTCACTCTCCTGGTTTATTCAAATCCATCTGACTTGTACTAGACAACATCCCCACATGATGATGGTGCTTGTACAGTTACGATACAATCTGTCTTTTTTGTACAGGTCCCCACCTGTCCTGGAAGAGATTCCAATGATACAACAATCTGGAACTCTCACCCCTGAACTAGATTTTTAACAACATGTTAAGGTTTAGTGTCTTCCTCATCTTTCTCTCTTTTCCACATGGCACGGGGAGTAATCCAGTGATTACAGAGGATTATTCTTTCTCTTTCTCGCTCGCTGTCTCTCTCTCTCTCTCATATACACACACACATTCAAACACACACAGAAAGACACTATATTACTTTGCAAAATAATGCAAATAACCTTAAAATAATCGGAATGACAAGTGGAATGAAGTATTTAGTTAAAGGGAGGATGAGAGAAATTGTGCTTCTTCTGGATGTCAGTTTGCTCCCTGAGTTGGAGAGTTCATTTTCAGACGGTTCATCACTGCACTAGGGAACATTATCAGTGAGCCTCTGGCGAAGTGCTGATATTATGTCCCACTTGCTATTTATGTGTTTAGGTTTCTTTGAGTCAGTGATATAATTTCCAGTATTGGTGATTTCATGTCCGGTTCTTTTTGTCAGAGAGTGTTCGATGGAATCAAAATCAATATGTTTGTTGATAGAGTTCAGGTTGGAATGCTATTTTTCTAGGAATTCTCGTGCGTGTCTCTGTTTGGCTTGTCCTAGATGGATATGCAGACCCAGTCTAAATCGTGTACTTCCTCATCTATAAGTAAGGATACTAGTGATAGTGGGTCATGTCTTTTTCTTCTGGCCAGTTGTTGTTCATGTATCCAGGTGGCTAGTTTTCTGACTGTTTTTCCGATGTAGTGCTTGTAACAGTTCTTGCAAGACTTATTCTTGCTTGAGCAGAACAGACAAATATGTGAACTAGTTGCGGTGCTCAAATGTATGAAAAAAAGTTGTCGAGTAAAACAGGAATACTCTGCTTCCGTTAGTTGGCATTACAGCATCAAGGAGTTCTTATTTCAAGCTTGTCAGCAAAAGAGCCAGGAATGAGATAAGGAAAAACTTCTTTATTGAGAGAGTTGTTAGGATTTGGAATGGAACTGCCTGGGAGAGTTGTGGATGAACATTAAAAAATAGAACTGGATATGCATTTGGAAATATGTATTTAACAGGCTGCAGAGATAGGGTTGGCAAATTGGAGGGACTTGGGAGACATTCCTGGAGCTGATGCCCACACAGTGGCCAATGGCCTCCTCCTGTACTTTAAGGTTTTGCACTCTATCATGTGTCTGATGCGAATAAAATTCAGGATCCGATTATTTCCCATTGTAAATACTCACGAATATCTGATTACTTAGTGCAGCATAAGCATTTAAAATGCAACTACTGCAAGGTCAGCTTCATTAAATAATCTAATTATTGCTCAGAATATGAATATTTGAAATGTTGAATTCCAATTACGAAAACAAATCTGTCATTGCTTTGCCACAAATCTCTTCGAAAAGGTTTGACTTTTCACTTACACGATAATATGCTCATCGTTTTTGTTCACTGTCTGCATTTCAAATTAAATAACATTCTTTCTAAAAGTTAAACGTTTTCAAATTATTGTTCACTAAAATTTGATAGCACAAATCATTTAGTTAGTTTAATATTCAAAGAGCATGTTGAACTATAGACATTTCTAATTCGCTGACAAATAGCTGTAGCTTGTACATTTCAGTGAGAAATTGAACTGATTGATTATATATAAATATATAAGAATGCTCATTCTATTTGATTATTCAATCGTTTGCTCACCCTGAACATGTAATCACTCAGAAGCCAACCACTTTCAAGATGTTGGAGTGACAATGCATAGTTTTGAATCCTGACATTGTTTGTGTAATTCTGATCACCAAAAGAGTTACATCCATGTTGTTTGTTTGATACAAAATAAAATGTACATTCTTAATTTCTGTGTTAGAAAATCTTGACAGGAGTTTATATTTTTGTTCCATAAATATAGAATCAGCCTAATTCTTTTCAGAGATTATAGTTCAGTCGAATAATCATAGTTGACGTCTTATTTTTGCGCAATTCACGAAACATAGCAAACATCTGATTAATACATGGGTCACCCAACAGATTGTATCTGAAGAAAACAGCAGCAAATGATAAGTCAAGAATTACGCTAATACCTGAACTTGGCGGAGCCTTTCTGGTGTAGGACACGTCACATATTGCACTGGCATTCAGTTGAATGGAACAATGAACAACATAACTGGAAGTTTTGGGCTAACGCCCCTCCCCAGCTTCCTAATCTCACTCAGATCACTCCCTCACACATTCAACAATTGAAAAGAATCCAGAGGCTGGGTGAAACATAAAACACAGAACAGTACAGCTTAGTGCAAACCCTTCAAACCTTGACGTCCTGCCGAACCTTTATCCTACTCGAAGTTCAGACTAACTGACATACCCTTCATTGTACTATCATTCATGTGTCTATCCAATAGTCACTTAAATATCCGTAATGCAGCTGACTCCACTAACACTGCTGGCAGTGCATTCCAAGCACCCACCACTCTCTGTTTAAAGAACCTACCTCTGACATCTCCTCAAACCTTCTTCTAATCATACTAAACTTATGCCCGCTCGAGATAGCCATTTCCAACGTGCGAAAAAGTCTCTGGCTACGAACTCTGCCTATATCTCTCATCATCTTATACACGTCTATGAAGTCAACTCCCATTCTTTATTGTTCCAAGGAGAAAAGCCCTAGCTCCCTCAACGCTTCTTTGTAAGACATGCAATCCAGTCTCAGAAGCATCCTGGTAAATCTCCCCGGAACCCTCTCCGAAGTCTCAACATCTTTGCAGTAATGAGGCGACTAGAACTGAATACAATACTCTAAGTGTAGTCATAAGAGAGATTTTTGGCGCTGCAGCGTAACCTTGCGGCTCTTAAACTCAATCCCTGGCTAATGAAAACACCATACATCTTAACAACCTTATCAGCTTGGGAAACAACATTGAGCATCCTATGATATGGACCACACGATCCCTAGGGTCCTCCAGTCTGCCAATAATCCTGCCTTTAAACCTGTATGCTGCATTCGAATTCGACCTTAAAAAATGAATTGCTTTACACTTATCCAAGTTGAACTCCATCTTCCATTTACCAGCCAATCCTGTCAAAGTCCAATTACAACCTAAGACAGCCCTTAACACTATCCATAACTCTAACATCTTTATTACATTGTAAAACTTACTAAAGCACCCTTTCACTTTATCATCCGAGTCATTTGTAAAAATCACAAAGAAGAGCAGTCCCAGAACCGATTCCTGAAGAACGCTACTGGTCACCAATCTCCAGGATGAACCCTTTCCATGTTCTACCACCATCAGTCTTCTACAGGTCAGACAATTTGTATCCACACACACAGATTTCCCTGTTTCCTTGTACCCCATGCCTCCTTACTTTCTGAATGAGCCGATCTTATGGTAACTTTATTAACCACCTTGCTAAACTCCATGTACATCACATCCACTGCTCTACCTTCATCAACGTGTTTGATCCCATCCTGAAAGAATTCAATAAGTTCTGTGAGGCATGATTGTCCATCAAAACGCCATGCTGACGATCTCTAATCAAACTATCTCTTTCCAAGTAATCATAAATTCTGTTTCTCAGAATCCTCTCCAATACTTTTCCCAATACAGAAGTAAGACTGACTGGCCAGTATTTTGCAGGATTATCCCTATTACCTTTCCTGAACAAGGGAATAACTTTTGCCACCCTCCAATAATCAGGCAATACTTCAGTGGACAGTGGGGACGCAAAGATCATCTACAAAGGCGCAGCAATCTCTTCCCTCACTTCCTCTGGTAACCTCGGGTGCCTCCTGCCTGGTCCAGGGGACTTATCTATCCTTATGTTTGTACTTCAATCAGTCTGTACTCACCTTACTTTGTCTACCCCCTGTCCAAACAACTGACTGACTGCTTTCCATTTCAGGGCTATATACAGTGCTGCCCTCCTGAGCAAGTACAGTTCCAAATTTCCCATGGAATGGAAAAAATGTGAATGCACCAATGTCTTCCTGATGAAGGGACTCTGCTCAAAGTTTTCACTCTCCTGGTCCTCGGATGCAGCCAGACTCGCTGCGCTCTACCAGCACCATACTTTTCGACTCTGATCTCCAGCATCTGCAGTCCTCACTTTTTCCATTACTGAGGGCTGACCCCTCTACACACTAAGCAAAGTAAGTTATTTGGAGCTGACCGTTCAGTTCTGGAACGTTGCATTTGATTAACACATAAATTAAAAAAGAAATTACAATTCAACAATTATTCATTCAGTCCCAGAGTTACAGTTTTAGTTCATGGAAAGGCAGTTTGATAACAAAGAGTAAATGACTGAAGAACTGCGAGGTACAGAGTATTCCGTGTTCTAATTTCCAGGCTGGATGTCCTTTACCTTAATGTTGGGAATATTATCGGACCGACAGGTGTGATAAGGGAATGAGATGACATTTTTGCAGTGTGACATTTTTGTCATCACAGAGATGTGTTTGACGGTGGTCAGGGCTGACAACTCAATATTCTGTGGTACAAGAACTATGGGCAGCACAGGAGAAGGGTAAAAGAGAAGGTGGCGTTGCCTTATTAATTATGGAGTCAATGACTGCAGTTAGCTAGCATCATATCTTAGAAGGGTATTCAAATGACGCTTTGTGGGTTGAGGTTAGGATCAAAACGATGACAGATGCACTGCTGGGGATATATTACCGACTCTCAGATAAAAGAAAATACAGCAGCAGATATACAATCAATTCACTGAGGTGTGTAAAAACAATAACAGGATTATTATATTTAGACATTTCAATTCCAAATATTCATTAGGACAGTGATTTTTTTAAAGAGGGGAAGATGACTTGACATTTATTCCAGAGAGACTCTTATATCAACATGGAGCAGATACAACGATGGGCGGGGCAGTGCATAGGCGTGACTGTGGGGAGCGAAGCCAGTCAGGTTGGGGAGAGCATTGCAGGACCAGTCAGTGACCGAGACTCAAGCATTTTTAGCTTGTTAAGGAAAAGACCAAAAGAAAAAGGCTTGAAAATTAAAAATAATTTGGATGATGGAGGCAGATCTTACCAAGAGAAAGACAGGATCTGGCCACAGTACAGTTACTTCTGGGTGAAACTGTAACAGAACAGCGTATAGGTGGGGGGTGGGGATCACATGCTCACAATGGAATTGATGAGAGTGTCACCACAACATGTTACACCAAAGATGAAATGTAGGAAAACCAGCCCGGAGAGCCTGGGATATCTACACATATTCAGAATGGAATTAACAATAAAAGAGAAGCTTAAAACAGGCATAAAGGGAGCAGGTCAATGGAGGTCCCAGAAGAGGAGAGAACGTGAAGGTCTAAACTCAAGAAAGTAAGTAAAAGAGCAAAAATAGGGTGGGGGTGCAGCGGTGATAAAAATATTAGTGGGCAGTATTTTCAAGACTCCAAAGACATTTTATCGGTTTATCGGTAAGAGGGATAACTAGAGAAAGAATAGGGAGTATTAGGATCCGAGGAGGCAACCTGTGCATCGAGCCAGAGAATATGTCAAAGACCTATTACATATTGGTCTTCAATTTGGAGGAGCAGTTACTGTATTCAATGTCTGTTCCTGACAGTGTGACCTTGAGCAAATTTACACAGAAGCTGAGGAAGAATTGGAAGTCGGTGTATGATAAAATGTGGCCAAATCCCTTGATCCGGATGAACTGTATCTTAAACTGATGTGGAAGATGAGGGAGGAGATTACAGGTTCTTAACCGTTGTGTTTCGTTTTTTTTTAGTTTTGCCTCTGGCCACAAAGTTGGTATGATCGAACATGATAACATCTAATGTAGGTTTAACTTCCACACAGAGTGCTAGAAAAAAAAGCCATGGGATTAAAGACCACCAAGTCTCACCTCAGTGGGAGGGAAACAATTGTAGAAAATTGAGATAGCTGTTGAGGAATGATCACTAAATATGTTCAAGGCTGAGATGGACAGAGTTTTAAACAATGGTTGCAGGGAAAATGCTGGAAAATGGAATTGAAGGTTATCAGAATAAATGTACCCTAATTGAAAGGAAAAACAGAGTCAGCGAGCGGATGGGCATTATATCGCTCATATGTCTAATGGTAAACCTTTTCAAATAGGCTGTATTCACTGGAACACCAGCATCTCTCCCTCCAGAATGAGACACAGTTTGGAAAGCAATCAATAGATTCAAAGAATTCACAAATGCAGTACTAATAGACAGAAAAGATCAGAGGACTGCGACAACGTGGATTGGCTGTCAGGGTGAATATTTGCATCTGTGCAGTCACCACGACGAGAAAGAAAACCTCAGCAAGACACTCTCCAAGTCCAAGTATGGGTCTGGTGTCAAGGGGTGCTTAAGTCCCAAACAATGCATCACTGCAGTGTTTCCCTCCTGCCTTAACCAAAACTAAATGTGGAGTGGTCTATTGACGTGCTGTTAGTGGCAGAATAGGTCGTAATGCTTTGGTTCCAGAGGCTTTGGTGAGCAGAGGCTCAGCCAAAGGTACAAGTTAGCTCACGTAAAGTCTTTTTAATGCGAGTTTGACAACAGTTGAGATGGCAGTTAGGGCAGTTGCCCGTTCCACCTGCGGGATGTGGAGCTCAGGAAGATTTCCACTGTCCCTGATGACTACACGTGTGGGCAGTGCAACCAGCTGCAGCTCCTGGGAGACAGTGTTCAGGATCTGGAGTTGGCTGTTCTCCGGATCATCCAGATACAGAGCACTTCAGAGATAAGAGCTTTCGTGAGGTGGTCACACCCAAGTCCCTCCCTTCGCCGTGTTTCTTTAAAGACTGTCATATCCCAGTCCCATGTAAAGATCCACGCCCTGAGTTCATCAGCCTTACCTGTCAGCCGTGTTGCATTTAAATAAACGCAATTTAATCCAACAGGCGTTCCTTGGTTCCTGTCGTGTTCCAGGCAGAGAGTAGCTGGACGACAACCAGGAATGGGGAAGGGAGTAGGCAGAGAGTGCAGGAATCCCCTGTGGCATTCCTCTCGAAAACAAGTATACCATTTTTGATACTGACTTTGTGGTGTTGGGAAATGGGTATCAGGAAATGACCGTTTAGGGGAAAGCAGCAGTAGCCAGTTTAGTTGCATTACGACTGGGTCTGGGGAGCAATGGGAAAGGATAAAGGTAAACAGGGTCTTCGATATAAGAGATTCTGTGGCCTCAAACGGCAAACCAGGATGGTGTGTTGCCTCTCAGTTGTCAGTGTCCAGGATGTCTCTGAGTGTCTGCTGGAGTTGGCGGGGTGGAGGGTGGGGGGAGGTGTGAACTGTTAGAAGTCATTATGCACGTTGGCACAAATGACATAGGTAGACATAGGAATGTGGTCCTTCAGAGTGATTACTGAGAGCTCGAAGAAAAGTTAAAAGAACAGGACCTTGACAGTCACCTGATGACTTCCATTGTCATGAGCTAGTGTAGGTATGAACAGGAAGATATGGCGGATAAGTATGTGACTAAAGAATTGATGCAGGGGGTGGGATTCATATTTTTAGATCATTGGGAGCTTTTCTGTGACAGAGTTGACCTGTTCAAGAGGGACTGGTGGCACATGCACTGGACGGGGGACCAATATCTTCGCAGCCAGTTTTGATCGTGCTACAAGGGAGTGTTTAAACGAGATTGGCAGGAGGTGGTATCCTCAAGAGCAGGGAGGCAAATATGAGGCTGGAAGGAAATACAGTATTCAGAAATAGTACGTTGAAGAGACAGACCAGTCTGGAACACGATAGGGAGCAAGGAATGCCTGTTGATTAAATTGCATTTATTTCAATGTGAAAGGGCTGACAGGTAAGGCCAATGAATTCAGGGTGTGGATAGATAATCGGCACTGGATAGTCTAGTTATTACAGAAACATGGCTGAGGGATGGGTAGGACTGACCTTTAATGTAAAAGGATAAATGCATTAGGAGAGACAGAGATGGTGGAAAGAGGGAGGGGAGTAGCATTTCTAATCAAGGGGAGTAGAAAGCACTGATCAGAGATAAAATAACTGATGAATCATCCAGTGAGGCTTTGTGGGTGGAACTAAGAAATAAGAAGCGGATGGTGACTTTATTGGGGTGGTACTATAGCCCCCCTAACAGTCAACAGGAATTACAGTAACAAAAATATCTAGAGAGGTTGGGGAGACTTGCAGGGAACATTCGGGTTGTCATAAGGTCCTAATCGGGAAGGGGCAATATTTAACCTACTCTTACAAAATATATCAGGATAGGTGAGTGAGGTGACAGTAGATGTGCACTTTGGGACCAGTGAGCATAGATCTATTAATTTTAAAATAGTTATGGAGAGGGAAGAAATTGGTCCACAGATTCAAGTTCTAAATCGGGGCAAGGTTAATTTTGATAGACACAGACAGGCGTTTGCAGGAGTTGATCGGAGTAGTCTGTTTGCAAGCAAAAGGGACCTCCAGCAAGTGGGAGCTTAAGATCTGTATGTTCCTGTGAGGATGAAAGGAACGTTGACAGGAATGAGGAACACTGGATAACAAGAAATGTTTAGGCTTTGATCAAACAAAATGTGGAGGCGTGGCTCAGGTAGAGGCAGCTTGGATCACGGAAATCCCTGGAGGTGTACAGGGGATATCGGAGTTTACTGAAGAAGGAAATCAGGAGGGCAAAAAGGGGGTATGAGATAAACTTGACTTCGAAAATCAGGGTGAATCCAAAGAGGCACTTTAAGTATATTAAAGGAAAATCATTAACTAAAGAGAGAATAAGACCCCTCAAAGACCAAAGTGGGCATGCATGTGTAGTACCATAAGAGATAGGCGACGTCCTCAACAAATATTTCTCCTCTATATTTACAGTGGAGAAAGATATAAATATATGGGAATTTGGGGAAATTAGTGGTGATATCTTAGGGACAGTCTGTATCACAGTAGAGGAGGTAACTGATGTACTAGAAACTTTGAAGTTGGAGAAATCTCATGGTCCTTACCAGATATATCCAAGAACACTGAAAGGGGATAGAGAAGAATTTGCGGGGGCTGTGGCTGATAATTTTGATCATCAGTTACCACAGGTGAGATCCCAGAAGACTGAAGGATAGCAAATGTGCACTTAATCAAGAAGGACTGAAAAAATAAAGCCTGTGAAATACAGACCAGTCAGCTTAATATCTGTGGTAGGTAAATTAAGTGAGAATATTCTGAAGCATAAGTTTTACATGCATTCGGAAAACAGGGTTTGATTAGGAATAGTAAGCATGGCTTTTTGAGTGGAAGTTCATACCTGAAGAATTTGTTAAATTTCTTTAATTATGTGACCAGGAAGGTTGACTAGGGCGGGCCAGTAGACGTCCAAATGTGTGGTGCTGGACAAGAACAGCGGGTCAGGCAGCATTGGAGGGGAAGGAAAATCAACGTTTTGGGCATATGCCTATCATCAGGAATGTCCAAGGTTTCGATACTCCTGCTTCTTGAATGCTGCCTGACCAGCTAGGCATTTCCAGTGCCACACTTTGCAACTCTGATCTCCAGCATCTGCAGTGTTCACTTTCTCCGAAGGTGGTAGATCTTGTCTATATGGATTTCAGTTACACCAGAACAGGATAAGGCTTGTCAGCCCCTGGAGTATGATATACAGTTACAGGAGGAGGCCAATCAGCCCTCAAGGCAATAGAACTAGACCCATTCTAGATCATGCAGCAACATGATCAGGCTATTCAGCTACTTGAAGTCAATAACACAGGAAATGGAAGAGGCAACAAAATGACTGGCCTATGGGGTACACTGGAATAACACCAGGCTATATAGCCTGTAAAGCCTGCCCTTCCCTTCAATAAGGTCAGGGCTGATCTCTTCCGGCATTAATTTCTCTTCTCTGCCCAATTCTTTGTAGCCCTCAACTCCCTGATGTGTCAAGATCCATTAACACCATTCTGCTCCCCCAAACAGTTCAGAGATGTAGCTGCCTGGGATAGAGAGGCCAGAATACTCACTACCCTCCGAGAAGTAAACAGTTCCCACGGATTTACCTTGACCTTTGACATGAACAAAATATATGAGCACAGTATCAGAGTGACTGGCCCTGACATCACGGCAGGGCGTGACTGAGGAAGGTGTCAAGGAGACTGAATAACATTGAACCTAATGGGAATCAGTTGGAAACTCCCAGGTGGTTGGGCCATTCAGGACACCATGTGGCTGGTGCAGATCAATCCTCTCAGTCCCTAGATATCTATGTTGGCGATCTTTAGGGTAGCTTCCTTGGCATAAACATCTTCAGCTGGTTCATCAACGTCTTACGCTCCGTCATTAGATCAGAAGTGAGGATGCTCAGAAAGTATCGCATAAAGCATCAAAACCTGGTCAACATTCAAGCTCATGCTGTTAACATCTAGGTAACATTAATATAACAGTACTACTGGACCCTGAAAATTTCCAAAGAACTAAAAAAGAGCAACTCATTCTGTATCCCAAGCTGGTGTCACAGAAATGTGAGAACGCCATTCAGCCCATTGAAGCTATTGGATAAGAAGAGGCACAGCCCATTTACTATCTCTTACCTATTGCACAAGAAGAGTTTTTTTAAAAAACTACAAATGTTGGAATGCAGGAGACTGGAAAAACACAACAGGCCAGGCAGCATCAGGAGAAGAAGTCCACTCCTTGGGCATAAGCTTTCTTCATGCATGGGGGTGGGGTAACGGTGTGTACAGATAAAGAGTCGAGGTGCAAGAGTAGGAGGAGGGGGTGTGGTGAGGTGGGGAACACAGGTAGAGGCTAACACCGGGTTGGTCAATGGGAGGAATGAATCCAGTTGACAGCTGGAAGATGGGTTGATTAGAGGAAAGGAAGGAGGAGAGGCTGGGAAGGGAGTCGGGGTATTGGAAGGGAGGTTACGAGAAATTGGAAAACTCAATGTTGAGTCTCCCGGGCTGTAGGCTGCACCGGTGGAATATTCAATGTTCCTCCAGATGTGCTTTGGTTCGTTGAGGCAATGGAGGAGGTCAAGGATGACCATGTCGGAAATGGAGTGGGAGGGGGAATTGAAATCGGAGGTGATTGAGAGGTCAAATCAGCCCTTACAGGCCCAGCTGAGATGCTCAGCAAAGCATTCCATTTAGTTTACATTTGGTCTCCCTGATATAGAGAAGACCACATCAGTAGCACCAGATACAGTTAACGAGGTTGGATCCCATCACCTGACACATCTTCCACAAGGACCAATCCCTTCGCTAATTTTGGTTCGTGCCACACTCCCCACCAAACCCGCCAAGCCCCACTGGCAACTGACCCTGCAGATGAAAAAAATGCATCACCTGCTGGCACACCACCTCCCTCATCTCATCCAAGGCCCCAAACAGTCCTTCCATGTGAAACAGAGGTCACATGCCTCTCCTTCAACCTAGTTTACTGCATCAGGTGCACCTGGTGTGGTCTTCTCCACATCGGGGAGAGCAACGTAAACTAAGGGCTCATTTCGCTGAGCATCACGGCCAGGCCCACAGCGGCCGACCTGAACTCCCAGGCACCACCCATTTCAATTCCCCTTCCCAATTCCTTTCCAACATGACCTACTTGGCCTCCTCTGTTGCCACAGTGAGTCAGACCGCAAATTGGACGAACAACATCTTACCTTCTGATTGGTTAGCCTATAACCTGGAGGACTCAACATTGGGTTCTCCAATTTGGAATAACCTTCCCAGCCATGGACCTACTCCCTGTCCAGCCCCGACTCCTCCCTTCCATTCCACCAAATGACCCCACCGTCTAGCTCCCAACCGGATTCATCCCTCCCATCGACCAACCAGGTTGCACCCACCACTTGTGTCCACCTAACTCCTACCTCACCATCCTGCTGCTCTCCCCACCCCAACCAATCCATCCCCTCTTTATCTGCAGTTCCCCCTACCCCCACTCGCAGTCCTGAAGAACGGGTATACTTGAAATGTTGACTTCTCCACCTCCTGATTCTGCCTGACTTGCTGTTTCTTCCAGCCTCCTGTTTGTCTAATGTTACACAGGAAGATAAGGAATCTAGTCAGCACAACACGCAGGTAAGCAGCTACCACCGGTCACCCAATAATGAACCTCTTCCCTGGAACGAGGAAGAGGACATTCAGCCACCCGAGACATTGACAAATGAACAGAAGAGGCCATTCAGCCCGTCCAAACAGTTACACTGAAATAGGAGGATGTAATTGATGCTGCAACACTACAAACTAATGAAGCAGAGGCTGCATAGACAGATTGCTCCATGTTGTGCCTCCTGGCTCCTTTGCTAATGTTTCACACGTGTTACATTAACATGGTTTGCTGATGGTAAGGAGGCACACCGGATGGTTTGTGGCACATCTCAAGGAGGCATCTTCCATCTCCGAGAAGACAGGGCTAGTCTTCTGTATGGATGTCAGAAGCTTTTGAGAGTGACCAACCCTGTCAGAATGTGGCTCATGGCAAGTTTGTGAACAACATGATGCTCAGTGCAGGGTCTCACTCCAACCGTGCATTGAGACGGAGAGAGTTTGGTCAGAGCCTGGAGCTGTCTCTCAACCAACATGGGGGCTCCACAGGGACATGTAAACTATCACAGAGTCATAGAGTTCAACAGGCCCTTTAGCCCAAACTGGTCCATTCAGACTAAAATGTCCATCCATGCTAACTCCATTTTCCTGCACTTGGCCCACGTACTTCTTAACATTTCCTATCTTATATTTGTCCAATTGAGAAAACATAAATTGCGGGAAACACGTAATATTTAATGGTATCAATGCTTAGTTTTGAAAATAATGAATATTGCTCCATAACGCTCAAGTTTTATTGCAATCACTTTTTATTCTTTTTTCGCATTACAGATTAAGGACTCATTTCCTTCACACTCTCCTTGTGGTACCTTCAACACAGGGATTACTCTGGCGCATTGCCTGTATTCTGTCTCATTGTGGCAAGGAGATCATTCCTCATAAAGGAGAGAAAATCTGTTCACAGCTTCCCAAGTACTGTTTCAATATCACTTTACAAATTCAGTCAGGAGTCTTCACACTTATACTTCCATCATTTTACAATGAAGGACACTGTACATTACTGTGCTGATTACCTACTGCTCCGTATGAATTCTATCAGTGGCTCATGACCAAGGACATCCACCTCCTTTTCACCAAGAACACTTCCCATCATCTCACCTTCGCATAAATACAAACTGAGAAGGATGGTATGTTTTGCCAAATCATTTTGTTGCCTTGAAAAACGCCATGCTTTAAGCACAGCCACGCCAACAACAACAGCACTATTGCCATTGGAGATGGTTGCAGATGCTGCGGAAGTGATGGCCTAGCTGACTTTTTCTCTGGAATAATAACCCAGAGACCCAGGTGATAACCGAGACCCCGGTTTCGAATCCCACCACGGCAAATGTTGGAATTTGCATTCAATAAAATATCAGGAATTGAGAATCTAATGAAACCATTGTGTTTGTCCTACCTGGAACACTAATGCACTTCAGAGAAGGAAATGTACTGTCTTCACCCGGTCGGACTTACATACAACTCCAGACCACAGCACTGTGGTTAACACACAGCTGTAGTTTGAAATGGCCAAGCCAGCCGCTCCGTTATATCACTCACTAAAATTTTCAAAGAAATGAAACCGGGCGGACCTCAACACTGACTACTTACAGCCCACAGGCTGCAGTGGATCAGGGAGGCGGCTCACCAACACCTTCTCAAGGACAATCAGGAAAGGAATTAATTACTGGCCCAACATCCCATTACTGAATAAAGGAAGATGATGACACTCAAGGAAGAGAGACAAAGGGACATAGCTCACTTCAAACTGGGACTTTGATGTACACCTCACATGGGCATGCATTTCAGTAATATGGGAACATGAGAAAAATAAATAAGATTAGTCTGGACTATTATTTCGACTCCAGCTAATCATCAACAGTCCCTCTGTTTGTTTCTTTCTCTCTACCTCTCTCTTTCTCTATCTATTCAACTCACTCCTTCTCCCTTTCACAACAGCCATCCCTGTCATCAACATCAAACACACTATTTCCCAGCTGCATTCAGTTCTGATATATGGTGATTGGACGCAAAACTTCACTTCTATTTTTCTCTCGACCTGAGGCTACCAAATCTGTTCAGTTTCTCTGGCATTTACTCGTTCCTTTTGTTTCTGATCTCTAGAGGCATTTTTTTCCCCTACCTTTCATGGGATGTCTGCATCACTGACAGGGCAGCATTTGTGGACCTAACTAAATGCCTTTTACTGTGAGGCCATTCCTTAAGGTATTGGGTCTGACGTCAGTCTTAATTCAGAACTGGCAATAATGTGAGATTTAATCACCAAAGGACAACAGTGAAATAGATAAACTTATTGACAAAGTGCTGGTGGGATTATACTAGTAAAATTCACTTTTATTTCCAGTTCCTGTCATTTGCATTTAAGTTCTGTCATCATCTGTGATAGGATTTGAAACAGTGTCCACAGTGTAGTTACCTGGGCCACTGAATTACGTGGCCAGCGACATTACTACTCTGACACCGTGTCCCTGTCATGAATTTACTTTACAGACAAGAACAAGATTTTGATGGAAACATTTGTAACGGAAAGAGTGATTAGAAGAGAACAGGAACCATAAAGTCTGACTTTTACCAAGGTATAGATAATGGTTTATTTAGCACTCACACTGACGTCAAGATAGGGTCTGGCGCTACCATGGAGCTGGGAGTGAGTAGCTTTGGTGATGGAGAGAATACCAAGACATAAATCAATTCGGGGAAAATAGGTACTTTGTGATTGTGAACAGTCTTGTTTTCAGATGCTTATGTGTGCGAGTGTGTGGGTGGTTCTGAAATTTGTGGGTAATGAATGCATTTGTATTTGAAACTGAAGACAATAGTTTCAGTATTTACTAAATATAGATAACAGAAATAGCACTGAAGTTCACCATGGGATTAATAAATCGATAGTGATGGGGAGACTTACCAGGAACACCAACAATAGCGAGCATGGGATAGTAACCAGCCTGAATAATCAGCAGTACACCTAATATCCGATCTGGTAATATGTGCCAATACCAGGAAAGATACAAAAGACCCCAAGATAAACTCCTGTCCATTGTTGCGTCATTCCAGTCGACTGTTCTCAGATTCTGATCCATTGTTGGCATATTCCAGTCTAATGCTCTCGGATTCTGATCCACTGTTGAAATATTCCAGTCTAATGCTGTCAGATTCTGATCCACTGTTGAAATATTCCATCTACTGTTCTCAGATTCTGGCCCATTGTTGGAACATTCCAGTCTATGGTTCTCAGATTCTGATCTCTCCTTTCCCTGTCGCTGCAACTGCTGATCCTTGTCAGTGTTGCTGGTGATACATCTGCATCAATAATGGGATAAAGCATTGGAAGAAGCCCTGTACAAATAGAAGAGGAAAACCATCCAGTGACATAATTAGGATCCATGGAGAGTGACATCAATCACAGTCATTGAACAAACAGACCCAGATAACTCCTTTTGGAATACGACCTTCAGTTTAAAATAACTGGATTGAATTGAATGTTGATATCGCTGGCTAATGGTCACATCTCCCATTTCCATTTGCTCTCGTGAAGTTAATTGTGAGGGAGAATTATTGACGTTTTCTTATCGCGGGTTAGATGATTCTGCTGTGTTATTCATTTGCAATACTGTAACCACCTGAACGCTCCACCATGACCATCCACAAAAAAAAATCACAATCTAGATGTGGTTTCCATGCTGGTCTCTCCTTGACAAGAACAGGCGCCAAGCAACAGATTCTCAGTGGATATATTTGCCCTGACCATACACAGGAAGTGTGGATATGTCTGGACATTCCACTCGTGACAATGCTGAATCTTCAACACACAATATGATTGAGCACTGTTTTATGTAAACTAACAAACACCTTAATACATTATATTGGCTTCAAAGCGGTAAGACTTACAGTTTTGGAATTCAGTCCAAAGCCAAATGTGGCATGTTCTCACAAAGCCAGTCCCTTTACAGGGTTATGTTGTCCTTGGTTCTTTTGAAAGAGGGTCTAAAGGACCCAAGATTCCAATATGTCAGAATTTTGAAAGGTTCTTTGTGGTCCATTTGTTTATACCTAACAGATAATGCCTCATCCAAGAAGCCTTTCAAGTCTCTAAAAAGTACCCTGTATAATCAGGAGGACCTGTCCAGCTCCCACAACTGGACAGGTTGGATCAGTTCAGGGGCTAGTTGAGTCAGAGTCACTGGACGCTCTCTGCCTCCTTCTGCCCTTCCGACATTATAACCTGTAAGCAGTTGTGTCAGTTTTATTCTTGGTGCTAAGGGGTTTTGTTTATTGGGATTGTTGCAAGTATATTGGAACAGCATCTTTAAATCGGGATAGCCTGTCAGGTTCGGATACGATACGTTATTCAGGTATTCTATTTTCGGTTCCTTATGTTTAATTTGGTAATTTGGCAAATAAATGTCATTTGTTTAAAACTCGGCAGTCTGACCAGCTAATTCTCTCTGGGAATGTCAGCTATACACGAACCTTCAACAAGTAGCAAATTTATCGTCCGGCTACCTGCTTAAAATGTTTTGAGGGTTCGGGTCTGGTCCATAACACATTAGGGGCCTTCGCGGAATTTAGACAGCGAGTGGCAGGTGATATTGTCTCTTACTTCGTGTGTTGATTAGGTGAGTAAACAGACCTTCAGATAGCAATGGTTCCTGCAGGAACAAAGCTTGTTTTGGAGGTGGAGGAAGTGACCTTGGGGGTTTTACAAAATGCACATAAGTCCAAGCCGCAGGAATTAGTAGACAAAGGGAGTGAAAGCTACCCTCTGATGTGAGGAAAGAGGAGATGATTACAGCAGTAGCTCAGCATTCTAATTTGCTGGAAACCCAATCAGGATCTGTGGGATGACTAAACTTCAATTGCAAAAGAAGCAGCTTGAGTTAGAAGCAGAGATGAAGCAGTTTGAGCTACGACTAAAGTCAGAAGTGGAAGAAAGATAACGAATAGGTTTAGCAGAGGAAAGAGAAAAAAAATTAATAGCTTCAGCAGGAGAGAAAGAAAAAGAGGGAGCATTTGAACTTCAGAGAAGGTCGCTTATAATGGAAAGTCAGCTTTAAAGGATGAGGATGAATGCTGAAGGTAAGCTGAGTGAGGAACAGACGGAGGATGGGCAATCCCATTGTCGTCCCAAAGCCTGGTGAGAAACGTGTTTCAGTATATTCACAGCTTGCCTAGATTAATGAGGAGGAAAGTGGATAAAGAATTTCAGTGGGCAGTGACCATGTAGGTTTTGTTGACCCAAACAAAACTTGTCGGTAGAGCTAGTGAGGTATGCACAACACTATCTGAGGAGGGATCTGGGGAGTATGAGGAGGGAAAAATTTACATATGAGCATGTGTCAAAAGCCTACAGACAACGTTTCAGGAATTTAAGGAAGGATCCTGGTCGAACCCATATTGAGTTTGAAAGGATCAAACAAAGTAATTTTGAGAGATGGATAAGAGCTTTAAAAAGAGAGCAAACACAAGATCCTCTTCGAGGGACAATTTCTTTGAAGGAGTTTAAGCATTCACATAGTGCAAGCCCATTTGTGGCTGATGATTATGAATAGAGATTATGATTATAAAACTTGTTTTGGCTTCCAGAATCAATTTCAGTCCATGATGGATAGAAATTTTGGCAAAGAGAAATCCCCACGTAGAAAGGGAGATGTAGATCGCGGTGAAGAACTTAACACAGGGTAAAAAGGCAATACGTGAAGGAGGCAAACAAGATAAAAAGCTCAAAGTTAAAAAGTTTTCATTGCAACAAATTAGGACACATGAAATCACTGTTTTGGTGGGTTCAGAAAAAAAAACACAAATGCAGGAATAAAAAGTAAAGTCTGGGAGTTTTGTTGGAGTGGTAACAGAAAGCACAGTGGAAGCTAGAAAGCTGCATCAGAGTGTACAAGCTGATTGGAGGTTTGTTAAGGAGGAAGTGCCAGATCTGCTGAGAATATATACCTGCAAAGGGAATTTTATTCACATAGGGCAGGTAAAGAGGATGCAATATTAAGAGACACAGGATCCTCTTGTGAAAAGGTAAGGAGATATATACTATTGAAGGACTATTTCCAGAAAAGTACTGCTAGAGTGAATTCACCAGGAGACAAAAGGTGCAAAAATATGTAAAGTGAGCATAGCGTGCCCAGAAAAGTGTGGGGAAATTGTGGTAGGTGTATTGGACAAAGTCTCAGCTCCAGCAATAAAATTTATCCTTGCAGAAAATATAGCTGATTCAGTGGTTGGATCACTGCTACTCTCGTTCAAAAGCCAGTGGATATGCAAGCAACTGAATCAATGTAGGAATCTTATCCTGGAAACTTTACTGATTGTGGGTAACAAAGTCCCAATGTCACCAGTTGAAACAGAAAATACCAAAAACTTAAAGATAAGGAATCTTAAGTGGCATGAGCAGATACCTTGTTCCATCAGAAAGGTGAGGCAAAACAGGTGCAAATAGGTGATCATGTAAATATTTTTTGCTCAGCTAAACTTATTGAGTCACAGCAGAAAGATAAAAGTTTAAAGCAGTTGTATCAAAAAAACATAGACGTTAGGAATTTTGAATGTATCCCTAAGTGTAAATATCTTAAAAATGATGTCCAAATGAGGAAATGGAGACTAACATATATTCAAGGAGATGAGAAATGGGAAGAGATTCATCAAGTCATATTGCCAATGGGGTACAGAAAGGAGGTGATGCGAATGGTGCATCAGTTAGGAGTGATGAAAAAACAGACAGAATACAGAGACATTTTACTGGCCTGGGCTGCAACAGGATGTAGTTGAATTTTTCCAGATGCATCATATATGTCAGGTAATTGGAAAAGCACAAGCGATAATAAAACCTGCACCTTTCTTAACTATTCCGGCATTTGAGGAACCTTTTACAGGAGTCTTAATTGATTGGTTAGGTTCTCGATCGCAAACAAAAAAGTGGCCATCAGTATTTGTTAACAATAATGGATGCATCGACTAGATTTCCAGAGACCATCCCGAGGTGCAGTAACACAGATAAAAGAATTGCAAAGGAATTACTCTTTTTAAAAAAAATAGATATGGACTACCAATGAAGATACAGTGAGACCAAGCTTCAAACTTCACATCTAATTTATCACGATAATGGCTTAGGAATAAAGCAACTCAAATCTACCGCATACCATCCAAAATTGCAGGGAGCGCTAGAAAGTGACATTAAACATTAAAGACAATGTTGAGGGCTTATAATCAGGATTATCCAGATGATTAGGGTGAGGGAATTCCATTTGCACTTTTTGTGATCAGGGATGCCCCAAATTAACAGAGCAAATTCATTCCACTGGAATTATTTTCGGGGCATTAAGTGAGAGGACCATTAAAATTAATTAAGGAGAAAATAGTAAATCAGAGTTCAAAGGCCACACATTTGGACTTGGTCTCAAAACCTAAGGAACGATTAATAGCGCTGGGGAGTTGGCTAGACAGCATTTAAAAGTATTGCAGCATGCAATAAAACAGGAAGCGGATAGGAAATTTTAAAAATTGCAATTTTGCGATCGGGGATAAGGTATTACTGGATTAGTAGTGCTGGAAGAGCACAGCAGTTCAGGCAGCATCCAACCAGCAGCGAAATCAACGTTTCGGGCAAAAGCCCTTCATCTGGAATAAAGGCAGCGAGCCTGAAGCATGGAGAGATAAGCTAGAGGAGGGTGGGGGTGGGGAGAGAGTAGCATAGAGTACAATGGGTGAGTGGGGGAGGAGATGAAGGTGATAGGTACCTGGGAGTTGCAGTGGGAGAGGGACTCCCTGAGATTCTTGTAGAGAGAGGAGGAAAACTTCTTCAAGGCAGGCATCCTTGCAAGAGGATTCGCAGTAGGGTTAAAATCAACAAGGTAAAAACAATGACTGCAGATGCTGAAAATCAAATACTGGATTAGTGGTGCTGGAAGAGCACAGCAGTTCAGGCAGCATCCAACGAGCAGCGAAATCAACGTTTCAGGCAAAAGCCCTTCATCAGGAATAAAGGCAGTGAGCCTGAAGCATGGAGAGATAAGCTAGAGGAGGGTGGGTGTGGGGAGAGAGTAGCATAGAGTACAATGGGTGAGTGGGGGAGGAGATGAAGGTGATAGGTACCTGGGAGTTGCATTGGGAGAGGGACTCCCTGAGATTCTTGTAGAGAGAGGAGGAAAACTTCTACTGTTACTTCCAGTTATAGGTGAAACTTGAAAAGCAAGTTTAAGTAGGCCTTATCAAATACAACGGATATTGAGTGAGGGTAACTACTTGATAGGGACTCCAGAAAGAAAGAAATCTCACAGCGTATGTCATGTGAATAGACACAAAAGGTACTTTGACAGGTAAGGACAGCCAGAGAACTAGGTGTTAATGATTACGGCACAGAATCCACAAATTTAATTCCACAAATTAAAGTGGACAATGAGGTAGTTGTCTAAAATTGGGATAAATGATTGAGTTACCTTTCTGAGAAAAATCGAAATGACCAGAAAGAGTTAGTACTATCACATGGGGAGATATGCAGATATTAACTTGGAAGTACTCACCTAATTGTGCATAATGTAGCTATAAGAGATGCCGTTACGATTAAGCAACATCGTTACAGGCATAATCCTCTAAGGTTGGCACAGGTTCAGAAGTAGATTGAATACATACTCTAAGATGACATAATCAACATGTGTTACAGTGACTGGAAATCACCCATAGTCATGGTGCCAAGGCCAAATGGTACCCAATGATTATGTGTGGACTATCGCAACATCAATGCAGTTAAAAAGGTTGATGCATACCCAGTTCCATGGTTGTAAGACTGTGTTGAAAATGTGGGACAAGCAACTTACATTTGGTATGAAAAATGTGCCGGCCACATTTCAGGGACTAACCAATAAATTGCCGGATTATCCAACCTGTGGTGTACATTTATGACTTTGTGATTTTTACTGACTCATGGAAGGAACACTTACAGAATCTAGCGGACTTGTTTGATCAACTTCGGAAGGCAGACTTGGTGGTAAACTGAGCGTAAAGTGAATCTGCCAAAGCAAAAGTCACCTTCCTTGGCCATGCTATTGGCCATAGATAAACGGTACCATGAGATTTAAAAGTGAAGGTAATTGGGGAATTTCCCATACCGTTGACAAAAAGAGCAGGACTAAGTGGATTTTATCAAACGTTTGTACCTGATTTTCGCAGTGTGACTGCTCCACTCACTGAATTGTTAAAGAAAGGCAAGAAGTTTCAGCGGACAGAGGACTGTCAGAAGGCATTTGGCGGAATTTGAAATATGTGGTAACCACTGCCCACGATCAGACACACCAGATTATGCAAAACCATTCAAGGTGGATTTAAATGTGGATTTCGGTGCTGGGCTCCTGCAGGAAATCGACAAGAAGACACAAAGACCTATTGGGTATTTCTCCAAGGAGTTGAACGTTCATTAGTAGAAATATTCAACAGTTGAGAAAGAGACTGTGAGCTTTGTGTTGGCACGACAACATTTCAGTGTTAACGTTGCCCGCAACATATCGGAGACAACCCTTTACACTGATCACAACCCAGTGAAGTCTTTTTGGAGAAATTTAAGGACAAAAATGCGAGACTGTTTAGCTGGGGCCTGTTGTTACAGCCATTCAATTTGAAAATTGTGCACGTGGAGGTCTTGAAAAAGTGATTGCCAATGCAAATGGAGACACTCAATGATGGAAGTTCCACACACTGAATCTGGATGTAGTGGTGCCTGTTCGCATGTTTACTGTAAACAAATGTATATGCGCATTTTAGAGTATGTACCACTATTTTTGGTGGATTTGAAAACTGATGCCATCTTTGGATATTGAAGATTCGATTTTATATTGGGGGAGTTGTCACACAGGGGGTCTCTTGATAAGGTTATGTTGTCCTTGATTTTTTTTTTCAGAGAGGTTCTAAACATCCCAAGGTTCCAACATGTCTCAATATTGAATGCTTCATTGGGGTCCTTTGTTTTTTTGCCTAACAGATAATGCCTCGGACAGAGGGCTTTCAAGCCTTTTAAAAAACTGGCACATTCAAGGGGATGTGGCCAGCTCTCAGCTGTACAGGTCAGTTCAGTTCGAGGGTTAGTTGAGTCAGGTTCAGTGTTGAAACTGGACGCTCTCCCCCTCCTTCAGCCCTCTGACTTTGTAACCGATAAGTTTTTTGGGGGGAAATGTTTACTCTTTGTGCTCAGGGATTTGTTTATTCGGATTGTTGCAAGTAATTTGGATCAGCATCATTAATTGGAGATATCCTGTCAGTTTTGGAAAAGATGAATTGTTCAGGTACAGTATTTTCGGTTCGTTGTATTTCATTCCTTATTTTTGCAAATGCAATCTGTTGGTTTAAAAGTCGACTGTCAGACCAACTAATTCACTCTGGGAATATCCACTATAAACTTACCTTCAACAAGTGGCAACACTGCAGATTGGGCTATGTGCTTAAGAATGTTGTGATGGGTCGGGCCTGACCATAGCAATGTATAATAACTTTGTTTATTAAAAGTTATGGCTATGAGACAGAAAAGGCTGCGGCCAGAGGCTGAGGTGACTGGAGGGGAGTGCAGCATTATCTCCCAGTTACTAGTATTCAGCAATCACTGTTTTTGACAAATGGAATGAAATGCAATGCAGAGCAAGATAACAGATGACCCCTGGTTTATGGAATGTTGAACAACAATGTGAATGAAATAGGGCAATTTTAAATGTGAAGTACATAGTTATATTTTATATATTGACTTTTTAATCACAGGTTATACAGGTTGTTAAGATTGTTTATATCTGGAAGGGATATTCAGAAATAAAAACAGACATAGATAACAAAATGTATTTCATTATAGTGAGTTACAGCAGAGTAAGAGTGAGAATACAGCTCATACCGAGCTGGTACAGAGATGATGGGCTGCGTGACAGCCACCTTTATTGTACTTATTCAGAGAAATATATTGAAAATGTTCAGAGACTGAGGAGACAAGCTTCGTCATAAAACGCACAGACAATATCATAATTAATATACTATTCCTAATTTTTCATCAAGTGAAGCTGTCTATTAAAGGCCTTTTAAATCAAAATTACTTTGATGAGATCCACGCATTTATTTTCAGAACTTAAAGAAGAAACAGACTCCAGTGTAATACATGCGTCACTGGCACGAGTGATGGGAACAGGAATGGAGCATATTGTCCAAATATAATCGGGTTCAACATCCAGAGCAACCAAGAAAAAGCAAAATATTAGAGAAAGTGGAAATCTGAAATACAAATGCAAAATGAAGGAGGAAAGCAACAGATTACACAGGATCTGGGCAGAGGAAACAGATCGAGTCTTAGATGAACCTGTTCTGAACAAGTTATGTTAGACTCAAAAAGAGTTAATTCCATTTTTTCTCTGCTCCAATACTGCTAGAACTGTGGGGTTTCTTTCCATTGGTACAATGACAGGAGACAGAGAGTAATGGTGGGTGGTTGTTTTTCGGACTGAAAGCTTGTGCCCAGCAGTGTCGCACAGAGGTTCGTTCTGGGTTTTCATTGTTTGTCATTTATGCAAATTATTTGCGTGAGAATATCGAAGGCACAGTTCATAAGTTTGCGGATGACACCAAAACTGGTGGCATCGTGGACAATGAAGAAGGGTTTCTAAGAATACAAAAGGATCTTGAGCAAATAGGTCAAGAGATTGACAAATAGCAGATAGAGTTCAAGCTGGATGAATGTGAGCTGCAGGCAATAATGTGTGTTTGTTGCCATCTAGTGAATCGGGAATGGGATGATTTTATTCCCCATCTTATTGGTTCAAAACATTGATATCCTTCATGATCTTTGAGAGACCTCACCCTCTCTGTGGTTACCCTCTTGCTGTTAATGTAGTTGCACAATATCTTTGGATTATCCTTAACCTTATCCGTCAATGCTATCTCATATCTGTTTTTGCTTTCGTGATTTCTCTCGAAATAATGCCCCACATTCTTTATATTGACTAAGAAATGAAATTGAATAAAGTTCTCTATGTCTAAAGTAAGGTTTTCTTTGATTCCTGAATAAAAGCTAAATAACTGTAGTTGTCCATTGTTCCTTAAGCTTACCAGCATTACCCTTCACTCTAAAAGGAACATAATGCCTCTCAACTCCCAACGTCACACTGTTGAACGCCTCCCACTTGTCGGACACTGTTTTACCTGCTAACAGTCTACTCCAATTAAACTTGGTAAGTCCTTGTCCCATGCCATTAAAATTTATGGTACTCCAATTAAAGCAAACATGAATGAAAGACTTATTATTTTCCATAACCATTATGAAACGAATAGAGTTATGATTGCAAAACCCAAAATATGCCCTCACGTTTACTTCAGTCACTTGCCCTGCCTATTGCACAAAAGAAGGCCTAGTTTAGCTCTTTCTCTGTTAGAATCATCCGCATATTGAAGAAGAAAATTTTTGTGAACACATTTGACAAATTCTTCACCATCCAACCCGTTAACGCTATGGTAGTCCCAATCAATTTTTAGAAAATTAAAATCCCCCATTATTGTAAGCTTACATATGTCCGAGATCTCCCTTTATGTTTGTTTCACAATTTCTTTCTTACTTTGGGAGAGCATATGGTACAATACAATAAACGTGCTCTTTCCTTTCTTATTTTTAATTTCGACCAATATATTTTCAATGGACGATTTGTCACAAATGAGCATTTAGTTCAATCTGTTCAAAGTCAACTTTATTTTCTTATTTTTAATACTTCATGAATATTTTAACTGGATACTTGTTCAGAAATATCTTTCCCAGTTACAGCAATAATTTATTCCTTAATCAAAAATGGCAGACCTCCCCCTCCCTGCCCTCCGCATGTCCGTTTCCATCCTTTATATGACCCTTTACATCTGGAACATTGAATTGCCAGTCTTGAACATCTTTCAGGCGAAAGTGAGGACTGCAGATGCTGGATATTAGAGTCAAGAGTGTGGTGGTGGAAAAGCACAGTAGGTCAGGCAGCATCCGAGGAGCAGGAAACTCGATGTTTCAAGCAAAAGCCTTTCATCAGCCCATTCCACATGAGCGGCTTTTGCCCAAAACGTTGACTTTCCTGATCCTCACATGCTGCCGACCTGCTGTGTTTTCCCATAAATACACTCTCGACTTGAACATCTCTCAACTAATTTTCTGTAATACATATGATGTCTCAATTCCACATTCTTAAACATGCCTTGAGTTCCTCAGCCTTCCCTGTAAGACCCCTTACATTGAAATAAATAAAATGTCGTGCTTCAGAATTACTATATAATCTTGACTGTCTCGTTTTTCTTTTCTAATTGACGTGCTCTCCTCACATTCATAAACTTCTCTCACCATCCTGCTATTTGTACTGCTACTTGGAATATCCCCCTTGCTGTCTCTATCAATATAAAGTTTCCCTACATAGAATGAGCAAATCTCCCAGCTAAGATATTCGTTGCTTTCCAGTTTTGATTAGAACAATCTTTTCTGAACAGGTCATTTCTATTTTAAAATAGATTCCATTTCCCCAAAAATCGAAATCCCTCAATAACACAATAGCTCTTCAGCCATTGATTTTTCTCCTTTCACCCTTTGTTCCTTCCCAGTTGAGTTTGGCATTGGGAGTAAACAAGAAAGTATTGCTTTAACGGTTTTATTTTTAATACTCTACCTCACCTCTTAAGTTCACTCTGTACTGCTTTAATCTCCCTAAAAAGTTTCATTCCTGCCATTATCTCCAATAATGTTTGGCTATTCAATCTCACCTTTAACTACGTGCTTGAAATGTTTCGAAACGTTCTTAATCCTCGCACAGGGAAAGCAAAAACCATCCTAAATTAACGGTCACTGCCCCAGAATCTCCTGTTGATGCCCCTGATAGAAAAGTCCACTGAAGCAATAATTCTACTAACTCTTCCCAAACGCTGCTGAACATAAGAATCTTTCTAAGTGTCCAATAATTGATTGCCCTTCCATTTTCCTCAGACAGGCAATCCCCTTCAGCTGTTCTAAAAGCAGAAAAGCATATTGATAGATGTATAGCCACCCGTTGACATGAACTACCTTCTTATCTTTCCTGACAGTCACCCAACTATCTAACTGATTTGCTGGATAGCATTTTTTACTAAATCGTCTAGCCATCTCTCACAGTACCTTATATGTAGCCTTAATAACATTATGCATAAAAGTAGGATTGCTTTTGACAACTTATATAGATGTTACCTTTCATTACCTACAGACAATAACGGTTAAAAAAATGGAAAAATATATTCATATACGTATCAAGCATATAACAGGTAAACAAAATCAAACATTTAGCTAATTATATCAATAAAAATATTCCTCTTCAATAAATCCCGAGAAGAAAGTAGTCTCCTCCGAAGCTGAAAACGTCTCGGACTCTCCGGAAGGAAGGTACAAGTCCGTAATTTAAAAAGAGCTGATTAATTTTTCAAAGCAAAAACACATGTGCAATGTAATAAAAGAAACCTTTTAAAACAGAAATAAACTTTTCCTTTCTTTGTAAACCACCCTTAAAAAACTCTTTTAAAACAAAAATTCGTTTGAAAGAAAATTGCGAGGTGTTTTTGATTGTTTTTGTATGTAAATGAAACAAAATAGAAAAAATGATGTTAAATTAATAAACGATAATAACTATATCAACTGCAAAAAATACTACATTAAATATTCAACTGTCTGCAATCCCAGGAGCAGCTGTAAGATCCATGCTGCTCAAAGAACATTATGTGAAACTGTCTTTACAATATGAAGAAATGTGGATACATGTTTTAATTATTTGTTCCCAATTCAACATGACTTTACAATACGGTTTAATCTCCTTCCACGATTCTAAATATAGAATTTAATTGAATCTTTATCCTCATCACTCGAACTCTTTCAAACAAAATTGTGCATCTGTGTTCATCGTACAGACGGAAAGTTCCTTCAGCTCTGAATATTGCAGGAATGATACAAATAACATTACCCGGGTCTACGTAAAACCCAAATGTTGCAGAGAAAGCCACCTACATCTAATCCAATATTAATTACGTACAAGCCTTATGAATAAATCATAGAGAAGGGCATAGTATAAAAGGCAAATTCAGCTTCATGTCCAAAATAAAATTCGTGGCTCCCTCATAAAAAAACCTCAACCGCATTTCACTATAAATTCACAAAAATAGGAATAACAAGAGAACGGGAAGAAAATCAAGGCTAAGTAGTGAACTTCGTAAATGATGATGATGAGAATGGGGGGAATGGAGTTTGGGGGAATGATAAATAACGTTGTGGATGTCACAATGATGAGCTGGTGGTTCACAGAGACGAGTAAGGTGTGAGGTTGCAGGAGGGTATAAACCAACTGTTCAGGTGGACAGATCAATTGCTGATGAAAAATTTAACACATATAAATGTGATACATTTCTGAAGTATTAAGACAAGAGAGTACTCAAACTGAAGAGAGGCTTGTTTTACTTGATTTTACTTTTAAGCAAAGAATGTTGAGAGGTGCTCCTGGTGGTGGTGTTTCACAGCATGAGGGGTATGCACAGAATGATCAGAGAGCAGCTTTTCCCCTTACTCGTAGTCTCAATAAAAAGGAGACACACTTATAAAGTGAAAGGGGTCTCACCATTAATCTGTAAACTGTAGAAAAACTTTCCTAGGTCTAAATGTATTTGGTGTTAAAATATTTTAAGATTTACATTGCCTTCTGAAAAATGTGATATTGAAGCAGAGGTTTGTCCTGTTATCCAGATTCCCCATTCCTCGTGCCTCCGTTTCTCATTCTGTTCATTGAAATAATACAACTTTTCCATTCAACTCTCCAACATGCTCAAACACAGACACAGTTTCTGAACTATGATCCAAAGAACAATATTTGCCCGTTCCCCTGACCTCTTTAAAGACTTATATCCTCTTCACGTCTTCCTTTTCTAACCTTTTCAATGTTTGTATTATTTTATAATAATTCAAAATATTTTTCATAAGATATACAGTCTGACACTTTCCAACAGTGTTGATAATGTAATATCTTTACTCACTAGCTAAACTATAAAGTTAGAACAATGCTAAAATGTTTTGAGGTCCTGTCACTCACTTCTCAGACTGAAGTTGCAGCAAATAGTCATTGAAATCTCAAAAAATTGCCAAGTATTTACTTCTGATCGGAATGGTAATTTGTCTCTTTATTATGAAAAGGGCAAGTTAATTACGGACTGTCTGTCTGACTGCAACATTTTGATGTGGTTTACTCCAGGCCATTAAACATCAGGAATAAAGAGCAGGGATAGGCCAACTGGGTGCCAGGCCTGCTGTGAGAATCAATAAAGCCTAACTGCGCTCTTTTCTCCACATTAATGTCTTGTTCCTGACACACAGAGCAACCTACACCTCCCTTGACCAAAGCCCAGGAGTCATGTTACCCCAGCCACCAACAATGCATAAAATTCAAAGAACTGCAGATGGAGCAACACAAGAACATAGAAATTAGGAGTGGTGGAAGGAAATTCAACTTTGCACTTATCCACATTAAATACCATCTGCCAGATATAACAATCTGCCCCAATTTCCAATATTCATCTGTAAACTCTTTATTCCCATATTACAGCCTGTTTGCCACCTAGTTTAGTATCATCTGTGAATTTAGTTGCTACACTCTGTCTCTCCTTCCAAGTTATTTGGATTGATTGTAAACAGTTGAGGTCTGAGAACTGAAACCTGCAGCACCTCACTAGTTTTAGTTCGTCAGAGAAAGACCAGTTATCCCGATGCTCTGCTTTCTGCCAGTAAGCCAATCTTTTTTCCAATTCAGTATTCTACCCGTAACCCCCTGGGATCTAACCTGCTAGATCAGTCCTTTATGCAGCACCTTGTCAAATGCCTTCTGACGTTTTGATGTACAGCAGTTGCTGTATCCCAATGATCCACATTGTTGGTTACATTCTCAAAGAACTCCAGCAGGTATGTCAAGCACAACCTGCCCATCATGAAACCGTGCTGACAGTGGTGAACGGATCTTTGTTTTTCCAAATGTTCAGTTATTTCTTACGTTATGGTTGACTGAAGAAACTTCCCCACTACAGAGTTAAAACTCACTGGTCTAAAGTTTGTCATTTTTTTCCTTTCTCTTGTTTTGAATACGAGTGTCACATTATTAATTTTCCAATAGTTCTGCACAGTTCCAGAATCAAAGGATTTTTTGAATCTCGTAACTAACACATTAGGTACCTCTGCTGTTACCTCCTTTAATATAATAGACTGCAGGCCGAGAGCCTGACCTCCCTCTAATCCCATCAATGTGTTTAATACCTTTTTCCCTCAGCATCGTACTTCCATCAAGATCCTTTGCAGTTGTCGTAAATTTTGGGAAGAGATTATCTTGCACTGTGAAAGCAAGAAGTGTTGGCTTTACCTCTGCCACTTCTGAGTTTCCCATTACTACCCCGCCGTTTTCATTCTCTAAAAGGCCAACATTTTCGTTCAGCATTGTTTTACGTTTTGCCGACTCGGAGAAGTGTTTTTTTTTAACAATTCTTATGTTTTCGACACATTTTCCTTCGTAGCCATTTTGATTTTGTTTTTAGCAAAAGTTTGCGAAAAATTAAAGCGTTTTTCTTTATTCTATTCATAGGAAGATGGCGTCGCTGGTTAGACAACACTCATTGTCCTTCCCTAATTGCCCAGAGGGCAGTTAGCGTCAAGCAAATTTGTGTGGATTTAAAGTCACATGTAGATCAGATCAGTTAAGGATGGCGGTTTCCGGTCCTAAAGGACATTCATGAAACGTATGGATGTTTCAAACAATAAGCAATTGATTCACTATTATCAATAGACTCTTAATTCTAGGTTCATATTGAATTTAAACTCCACCATCTGCAATGGCGGCACTTGAACGTGAGTCCCCAGAACATTATCTGGACCAGCAGTCGGTGATAATGCCACCAGGCTATCACCTTCATGTTAGTATCGGCTTCTTTGTTGAGACATGAATCACGTTTCACCTTTTTAAAATTCAACTTCCACTCAGGATTGCACTTTAATTAAGGAGTTTGGACTATCTCCCGTAGTAGTTGCCACTGTTCTTCAAATGTGCCGACTTTTAATGTTTTTTGCCAAGTCCATTCAGGCCAAGCCCTTCTTCAGGCCAGTTAAATTATCATTGTCCAACACCAAACCTCACATCTGTGACTCTTTCTTCACTGTTTCAGTCTGAATGTGAAACTGCAGCATTTTGCGGTCACTCTTTCTGAGGTGATCTTGTACTACAGTATGACTTATCACTCCTTCTTCATTATATAATAGCAAAGCCAGTTCTCTGTTTGGTTCTTCGAGGTGTTACTCGAAGAAATAATCCCTCATACGTTCGATGAATCATTCTTTGAGGTTCCCCTTGCCAATTGATTAATCTAGTTAATCCTAGGAGACTCTAACCCCAACCACATACCCAGAGGACTCTAACCCCAATTCCTGTACAGCTGGTAGAAAGTTTAACCCTTTGTGATTTGGTTTGAATGCACGTTTGTTTGTTGGTGAATGAGTGTTTGTGCTTTGTTCCCTGGAGGTTGAGATCCGAGACTGTTTTGAATCTGATTTCTATTATGGAAATTTAACATTATTTATTTTAAGGTTAAGGATATTACAGTCATTATGAAATAAAATGTTAACTCCTGCTCTTTTACAGGTCATGACTGCCTCACTATCAGATTCTAACTAATCTCTTTTATCCTTACATACCAGTGATTTATGGAGGGCAATTGACGTTTCAGTTCAACATTAGATTGTAATTTTAAAAATCCAATGGTTAATATCTGTGTCCTTGGATTCGGCCATTATTCATGCATTAGACGTTGTTTTAAACTTGAATAGACAAATCCTTTTAAGACACCTCTGATTATTTCACAACCTATGGTATTGTAATTGAGCAATGACTGGTTAAGACTACTTAAGAAAACTAATTTTAGGATTAAATTAAGGAAATGAAACAGGGTAATTATAGTGGATTTCAAAGTTAGGAACTGTATGCATTTTACATTTTAAGTATTAAATACTGAATAAATGAATTTATATTATATAAACATATATTTACAGGTAAGGTTCCAAAATGTATCGTTAGGAACAGGCTTTAAAGTTAGACAAGCATAAATTGATGAATTTGTATTTGAAGTTATAGGGAGCAAACAAACATCTGGCAACGTAACATGAGAAGCAGAAACAAAAGGCAAAAATAATGGTAGCCAACGGTTGATGAGTTTATAAAAAAAGTCAAACCTAAAAGGAGAAAGAAACCGGAATGGTGGTGGGCAGCATGTTGAAAATAAAGGGAGGAGATGTTAAGGTGTTTGGTGGACAGGGAGGGGAATCGAGGTGGAAATCCTGACAGGTGGGATGTTATTACTGTGTAAACGCAGGTCACATTAAGCAGGAGTGTCCGGATCTGAAAAGGGCAGAGAGGGCGATATTGCATATGAATCTCTATGAAGAATAGCGGTGTCAGGGGTTCCTGCCCCCTGGGGCCCACCAGGAACACTTGATAAATTTAAAGGTGCGACTTTATAATAAGGACGTCGTTTTCCTAGTCGATACGGGGGCAGCAAGGTCATCCTTAAATTTTAAGCGCAAGCGAGGAGGAATGAAAGGGTTAATTGGATTATGGCCACAGTCTGTGATGAGAGGCACGAAGAATCAGTTTTGCGCTCATGACGAGATATTGCTACCAAATTGGTGATTGGATTAACTGCAAATGGTGCTATGAAATCTGTTGAGGTTCTTAAAAATGAAGGTGCTCAAGCAAAACAATTACAGAAACAGAATGAGAAGTCACAAGTGATTGGTAAACAAACAGAACTGCGCTAGTACAGTTTTTAAAAAAATGTTTTGGTCACTTGTGTTTCCAACCTGAATTACAGATAATGATTATATTATTTATATTATATATATAATTAATAATTAATATTTATAATAAATCGATTGTGCTAGCCTGAATCAATATTAATTGGCAGGATGCCTTCACACATTCTCAGTGACCTGTCCTATTGATTCATGGTTAATTTAAAACATGACTGCATTAATTCATTGTTAATTAAAGAATGGAAAGCTACATTACTGGCCGATGAGGTAACTAACAAAGCAGCCCTGAACCCACAAGAAGCAGTGATTTATTCCCTAATACCTAATGTCCCAGGTCCTTGGGAAGCTCCAATATTTACTGAAAGAGAGGAAAAAGAATTGAAAGATTTAGGGGGTGTAAAAACAGCAGACGAACATTGGATGTTACCTGATGGAAGGGAAATGTTAAACAAAATGATGCGCGAAATGATGGCTCTCTTACATCAGGGGAGCCACTGGTGAGTGCAATCAATGTGTGATTTAGTCTGGAGGAAATATGGATGCAACGGGATACATGTGATAGCCAAACAGATATGTGAGGGATGCATAACACGTAAAAACGTAAACAAGAACGTGTTAAGGAAACAAGTCCCAGGAGGGAGAGAACCTGGGCTAAGAACATTCCAGAGCATCCAAGTAGATTATCCCGAATTACCCCGAGTGGGAAGACTGAGATATATGTTGGTAATAGTTGATCATTTATCCGGATGGGTGGAGGCATATCGTCTAGCCACTGCCAAACCCAGAAACTAAAGATTTGTTCTTAAAGAAGTATGTACTGGATTTGTCCTCCTCTTTGTCTTTCCTCAGGAAACAGAGTTTATTGGCACAGACTCCACCCCTTGTATTCGCTGTTCATCCGATTCAACAGGGAGATTGGGTCTTAGTAAAATCAAGGACAGGGACTAAATTGCAACTGGACTGGGAAGGGCTGCGGTACTTTTGACCGAAACGGCAATAAGGACGGCGGAGAAAGGCTGGACTCACTACACTCGGATCAAAGGGCCAGTGGAATCTCCAGTTGAGGAAGAAGTCTAGACAGCCAAATCAATGCAAGACCCCCTGAAACTCAGGCTAAAGAGACTTTGAGTAACAAATTATACAGTGGTGACGCAAGTGCAGGATTATTTCTCTAGGATTGAATCTTAAGTCTTTTGGTGCTTCAGCATGATGTTTAGAATGCTGGGGATGCTTAGAGTTATGATAATAGCTCTCTTATTATTGGGATTTTGTCAAACATCAATGTCATATGTGTTATTAATGGTTCCTGAGTCTGATAACCCGCAAGTAATAGACGCCGATGCATGCAGCTTGGTAACTTGTGGGGATGTAGATAATCAGGGACAGTACCGCAGCTCAGAGATACATCTTAAGTCCTATGGGAATGGACTCGGTGATGGTACTTGGTATACTGGTCTCGTCACAGTACACCGGGCCACTTTCCGACCAGCTTTTGATTCTCCCGATACAGTGTAACCCAATATACTTAACGATAATGAAACATCGCACGAAGCAACTCTGGGGTGGCGGGGTGGGGGGGGGGGGGGCGCCTATCAGGTACAATTAAATGAAACCTTTGAGATAGAAATGAAAACTAACGGGAATGAGTTCTTGTGCTGTTGTTTTCGAATGAGCGTAGGACAGGGAAAACGGGCAGAATTACTGGATAATAAGGTACAACCTTTCACCCCTCCCGATGACTTTAAAGTAGTAAAAATTATAGAGGTAAAGGACTTAAACAGACCACTGAAATAGAAACTGGGTACGGGGATGCAAATGCCTGGATTGAATGGGTAAAGTACACTGTAGAAATTCTGAACAAGACCAATGCTGTGCAAGTGCCTCTGGTATACCAGTGGCCCAGGTGGTTTCTTTTCCGCTCGGGTGGAAGCGATACAGGAAGAGCATGAAATGTATGATAGCCCTGTATCAGGATGAGACTGCATGGAATGATAGGAACTGTACCTCCCTATATATGATGTTGCCTCCCTTGGAGATGAAAGACTTAAAAGCACCCCCCGAGTCAGCTCTCTTTTGGTGGGTGACAGTTAATAAAAATGTAGATTGGATAAATTACATTTTCTTTAACCAACAGCTATTTATAAATTATACAAGAGGTGATGTTAAAGGAATATCGGAACAGCTTGATGTGACAAGTAGGATGGCTTGGGAAAACAGAATGGCCCTTGATATGATCCTAGTGGAAAAAGGGTCTGTGTGTGTGTGTGTGTGTGTGTGTGTGTGTGTGTGTGTGTGTGTGTGTGTGTGTGTGTGTGTGATGTTCGGAGGAAGCTGTTTTACCTTCATTCCCAATAACACTGCACCTGATGGTTCAATTACTCGGGCCGTAAGGGAATTGACTACCTTAACAGAGGAACTGCTGATAATTCAGGAGAAGACACATCTCTCACGGGATGGTTTCAATCATTGTTTAGAAAATGGAAGGGAATGGTGGTTTCCATCCTTACTTCCCTGATAGTAGTAGCCGTGGTATTAGTAGCCATTGGCTGTTGCGTCATACCCTGTATTTGAGGGCTCACCCAAAGACTGATTGAGACAGCCTTAATGAAAGAGATGCCCCTAAAAGGGAATCAGGCAGCAGGACTTTTTTCTATTAAATAATGAGGGGCTGAGTGAGACCAAGATGGATGAAGTCTCAGGAATGATGCTTGTGAATTTTGGGGGCGATGCTTAAAGGAAAAATTGCAGAAACAACAATTTAATGTAAAAATAGAAAGGGGGAATTGTGAGGAGTAATTATACATGTTGTTATCTGCAACAATCACAATGCTGAAAAATGAAAGTGGAAGAGTGGTGTAGGTTAAGCGAGATATGCTTGTACAAACAGTTATAAGCATCTGTTTCCCGTTTCTGCAAAAATAAAAAATAAACACAATCAAGAGTTCATAAGGCTCAGTATGGGCAAAGAATGGAAGGAAATGTTGCTTTAGCGAAGAAGGAAGCAGATGACATTCAAGGAGGATATATAACAATAGACCATAGAGGGATGTGGTGAAACAGCCAAGCAGGACATGCATTTTTGACACGAACAAGGCCGGATGAGGCAAGAGATAAACAGCCGTGTTGAAAGAAGTGGGAGATGTAAACAGGGGAGAAGCAATGGAATAAGTGAGGGAGGAGTAAAAGAGGAATGAATTGTACTAAAAGTTGTGCACTTGTTAAATTCGGTGTGCCTATCTTATAGGCACCACTCTTGCAAGAGTATAATAACCGATACTGCTGCTTCAGATCTTGTCTCAGACTGAAGTTATTGAAGTCAGTGGGTTCTATTTCCCACACAACCATGGAGATCCTGCTTTTAAACTCAGGTCATGGTTCCTAAACATTCTTTGCTGGACCTTTCAGTCCTCTTAAGGATGTCATTCGTATTGATGTGTACCACAACCGCTGGCTGTTCACCCTCCCCCTTTAGTATGCCCAGAACATGCTCGGAGACATCCCTGATCCTCGCACCAACCGCCCTTTGTATGAAGAATTCATAGAATCACTGCAGTGGGAAAACAGGCCAGTTCACACAGCACGTCCACGCTGACCCTCTGAAGTGTAACATACTCTGACCCATTCCCCTACTCGATTACTCTGAATTTGCCCCTGACTAATGCACCTAACCAGCACATCGCTGAAGACTATTGGCAAAAAGTAAGCAACCGAGACCCATTCTTTTACCCTTTGTTGAAATTGCTTTCTCACAACAGAAATACTGAGCATTACCAGCAACTTGCGGTTTTGTCACTGATGATATTTGCATATTGACAAAAACATACACAACTCAGACTTGAAATAAAGCTGAATTTAAACTCTCAGGAGAAAACTAAATATTTGGTCATTCAATGATCCCAGTAAAGCTTTATTGAATTACTCCTGTTCTGTCTGTGAACGTCATTTGTTCACTTTCCCAATCCTGAATAAAGGAGATTTTTGCATTTTCTTTTAAATCAGAAATCTCAGAAAAGTTGCACATTTACTTCTTCATGTGGGAATGTGATTGCATCTCATTCGTTCATCTCATTTCAATTACAGAGGATTATTCACAAAACACACACAATGTATCACTTTGTCGAAGAATACCAGTAACATTGTAAGCAATTGGAATCATAACTGGAAAGAAGGATTTAGACAAAGGAAGGATGAGAGAAAGAGGGTCTTATTTTGAAAAAAACTATTATGTGAATTTAGGTGATCAAATTCATGGAAAACTACATAGGGCTGACAAACAATATTGATATGAAGTTGTAGCGGTGTACATTGTTCTAAAAAAAGTTAAAATGTTACATTTGACTGTGAAACAAATAATGAATCTGAGTTGTCATGGTACAAAAAGAAATTCAAATTCGGCCAATCAGTTTAACTATGCAAACACTCTGAAATCCAATGGAGTTTGAAATATAATGTATTTGATGAAATCAAAATCAATTAAATAATCCAATGTTTTGAGGTGTAAAACTGGACAGTTTATACATTGAGGGAGAGAACTGCCAAGCGCATCCACAAAGATAGACTGCTAGCTGAAGAGCTTTCTGAAAGGTACCTGTCTGTAAGATGTTTGCACAGCAGAACATCAAAGCCAACCGCGATAAAAATCTACAGAGAAAAATCTGCAAAGGAGAATTGACAAAGCTGACTGGTTTTGAAACGTGATTGTATTCTTTTCAAATCTTAGTCATGGTGTTTTCTTTCATTGGACCAGTATTGTAGAGTGGGAGGTAAAAGATAGGTTTAACGAAACGAGTTCTAAATAGTTGTGTATTTTAATATTCTCTGTTGGACTTAAATAACAAAACTGTTAATTTTACTTTAAATAGTGACCTCTGTAAATGGATCTTTGCCTCTCGAAAGTTAACAGATTCCAGCATGACGTGCACTTTTTTCTCTGTGGCTGGTTCAGATTAGGAGAGGGGTTTTCTCTGTGTCATAACAGTTTGGGGCCTTTTGTCTGCGATTTGAACAAGTTTAGACAGATCCAGTCTGAGATTTGGGCAGAGCTAAATGTGGTTGAGGTATGAAAATGCACAGTAGATTTAATCATTGACACGTTATTATCCGAGAGCTTTAAATAAAAAGTCGATGAGTCACTTTGTTTAATTTCGGTGACTTGTGGTTGGTTAAATTTAAAGTGAGAGAAATGGCTCTTTAAAAATGTTAAAGAGATTCTGGGGTTTTAAGATGATTCTCACATTTGCGGAAGGCATTTAGAAGAAAAAATAAAGGCCAAACATTTAGAATTAGCAAAGAATTTAGATTTTGGGTGTAACCAAGAACAAGAGTAAAGCTGAAATTGTCAGGAAATTACTCAAACAATAAGGTGTGCCAGAGAAACAGAAAAGTGTAGGATATTTAGAAAAAACTTGAATTACAATAGAAGAAAATGTAGTTTTAAAGATAAACAAAGGGAGAGAGAAAGAGAGAAGCAAGAGAAAGCAAGAGGGAAGAGAGAGGGGATTAAAAAGAGGGGAGAAGGTTCTCAGCTGAGCAAATGGAGAGTGAATTTGAACTTGAGAAGTTGTGATTTTGTAAGCAAAGTCAAGTGAACAGGCTGGAGAGTAAAAGGGACATTAGTGATTTATACAACTATGTCAAGATTCTGCCACATTTTGATGAGAAAGATGTTGAAGCCTTCTTTATTTCATCTGAAAAAATGGCTAGGCAGGTAGAGTGGTGAAAGGATTTATGGGTAATGGTAGTTCAGGCTAAGCTGGTAGGCACAGTTAGTGAGGTATTTGCTGCCCTGCCAGTTGAGGGGTCAAGAGATTATGAAGACATGAAACAAGATATTTTATGTGCTTACGAACTGGTACTGGAAGCATATAGATAGCAGTTCGGAAACATAAAGAAGGAACAAGATCATCCTTATGTTGAGTTCGAAAGAATTAAACATTGGCATTTTGATAGATGGGTGCAGGCTTTAAAGACAGATAAGACTTGTGAGGCTCGAAGGGAGATTATTCTGCTGGAGTTTAAAACCTCACTTCCAGAGGTGATAATAATTCACGTGGAGGAAAAGAAAGTTCAGAAATTGAGAATGGAAGGAGAATTAATAGATGAATACATGCTGCTGCATAAGACAAGCTTCCAGCCAGAATTTTGTCCTGTGAGGAATAGAGTTTGGGAGAAGGGGAGATGCTACACTATAAAAGAAAGAGTAGAACATATGAGTTTACCACAGGTTAAAGAAGCTGCCCAAGAGAGTGAAAAGGAGGTGAAAGGCCTCAGGTGTTTTCACTGTAATGGAGTGGGACACAGAAAATTACAGTGCCGTTGGTTTCCGAAGGTCATTGGGAAAAGGTGTTTTCACCGACATAAGGAGGTTAATGTATGGTCACAGTGCTGATTGTTAAGAAAAGGACTGTGGGAAAAGATGTGGTAAAAGAAGCTAAGCCAGTGGCATTAGTGAAAGATTTAAAGGAAACCCCAACAAGATCGAAGAGCTGCAGGAAAGTGCACAGCCAAGACGGGGCTGGGTACAGAGTTAGTACCTGATCTCTCTAAAGAGTTTGCGTCTGTGAGTAAAGTTTACTCAGAAATAACAGGGGTAGAAGAGCAAGAAGTTATCATTTTGAGAGATACATGATCTAACCAGTTGATAATAGGAAGAGATGAATGAATTTGAAGTCTTTCTGATCTGTTACCCGGGAATGCATTAATTTATGGGAAAGACGTACAGAAATTTAGAATTTCCCTATGTAAGATCGGGTTGGAGTGCCTAATCAAGACTGGGGAAGTTATAGCGGGAAAGATTGACAGACTGTCACATGCAGGAATGCAGTTTGTTCTTGGGAAGGGTTTAGCAGGGTCCAAGTTGGGAGTGACATCCCTTGTTGTGGAGAAGCCCAAGGAAGACAAAGAAACGGAAGTGTTAAATTGGAAATATCCTGGTATTTTCCCAGGCTGTGCAGTCACCATATCCCACTATTATAAGTCACTGCACGAAGGACAAACTATAGACAAAGATGAAGGAGTTGAGATTCAGTTAACGGACACCCTGTTTGCCGTAATGGTGCAGGGAAAACCTGAACAGGCAGTGGGTCAGACAGAGGTGTTTTGTCCTGAAAGGCTAAGGGACTTGCAACAGACAGAAAGACGATAAAAGATATATATGTGAAGTGTACTCTGAAAAGGAGGCAGAGGATATTCATGAGAGTTGTTATCTGAAAGATAGAGCTTAAGACAGAAATAGAGACCACATCAGGTTAGTGCAGAGGAGAAATGTGCTGAGGTGCACCAGATTGTGTTGCTATTAGCATAGAGACAGGAAGTTTTACAGGTAGCATATGAACTACCTGTAGGCGGTCACCTAGGGGTACGAAAGACTCGGGCTAAGGGACAAAAACATTTTTATTGACCTGGAATGCACAAAGATGTGGTTAATGTTTGGCATACATGTCATTCATGCCAAATGGTAGGTAGGCCACAGGCAGTAATGAAACTAGCAGCTTTGTTGCCAATTCCCACATTTGAAGACTACTTCATGTGACTTATAAATGAGTGTGCAGGTCCCCTCCTGAAAAATAGAGGAGAGAAAGAATTGGAGAAACAGGTGTTATTTACTCCCCCACAGAGTGAGGAATCAAATCCAAATGTCGTGGATTTTGATGTGCTTCAAAATATGTCAAAATCGTAGAATTCCTTGAGCAGTGGGGTAGATTAGTAAACTATCTGTCTCAGGATCATAGAACACAGTTGAAAGGTTTGTTATTGCAATATGAGGACATATGTTAGAATCATATGGTGGGGACTATTGTATATGAAGTTGTTCTAGAGAGTACTGTTCCGATAAAACAATCCATATCGGCATTATCCCTCAAAGCCAGACAGGTCCAGAAGGAGGTGGAGGTTATGCTCAATGAGGACATCATTGAACCAAGCCCGAGCGAGTGGAGCTCGCCGATCATCTTAGTTCCCAAACCGGATGGGACTCAATGATTTTGCTTGGATTATTGTAAGATCGACACTGTTACAAAATCAGACTTATATCCAATACCGACATTGGAGGACTGAATCGAGAAAGTTGGACAAGTCAGTTACATCACGTGGTTTCTTGCAGGTACCTTTATCAGAGACAGTGAAATAAATTTCTGAATTGTAACACCAAATGGTCTTAATCAATTCAAAGTGATGCCATTTGGAATGATGAACACACCCAACAAATTCCAAAGACTCACGAACAAACTGTGCAGTCCATTTAGACAATGTAGTGATCTTCCCTAAGTCCTGGAAAGATCACTTGGTACAGTTGGCAGAGCTTTTTGAATGAATACGAGAAACAAATCTGCTGATAAAATTAAACAAAACACAATTTGTGAAAGCAGACATGATGTTCTAGGGACAAAATATCTGTCATGGAAAGTTGATCCCATGGAATGCAAAGACCAAAACAACCGAGGAATTTCCATGGCCAACCTCGAAGAAAAAGATGCTTCGCTCCTTCGGAGTCAGCGGGATTCTGTCGGAAGTTTGTTTCAAATGTCAGCAGTGTAGTGGCACCGTTAACCGACTTGCTGAAGAAAAACACAAAGTATTGGATGACAGAACAATGCCAGGAGGCATTCGACCATTAAAAGGAAATATTGAGCACCAAACCAGTTTCAGCTACACCAACGCTTGAAAACATTTCAAAGTTGCCGTCAATTTGAGTGACATAGGAGCTGGAGCTGCACTGCCATGATATGGGATCGTCCGTTTCAAAGAAGCTCAGCATCCACCAGAGAAAATATTCCACGATTGGGAAATGACTATTGAGTTTGGTACTAGCCTTATAACATTTTAATGTGTACTCACAAACAGAGTGTTGTAGATGGTTGTGTACATGGAGCCCAATCTGCTTACATTATTTGAACGCTTTTAAGACTATTTCATTGGAGTCTTATGTTGCAGACTTTTAATTTAAAAATCGTACACGTAGCGTGTCGGAAGTATGTAATCTCAGATGCGTTCTCACAAATTTAACTGATAACGATTAAACGAGATTTGTAATTATCCAATGTTAAATATAGGTAAAGGGGAAGAAGTTAAGGTTAACTTAGATTTAGGTTATCTGTATGTTATGGTAATGTGTTGAAAGAATAGAAAAACAAATGAGACCGTATTTTCATTATGATTGTTCTTTTTTGAGAGAGAAGGGGTTATGAATGTGTAAAGGGTATTGTACCTTTAAGAGAGTTGAAGGATTTCCAAGCACAGTGAGTTCTGGAAAATTTACAATGTAACATGTGGTCCAGCAGCTTGCAGTACCTGCGTTGCTATGAGACAAAAAATAAAATCAAATTTGATCAATCCATTTAAATTATGTCCCAAGAAGCTAAACTACAATCGAGTTTAAATTTGGAATTTGGCAATATTATAAAAAAAGGAAATTACCCGATGATTTGGGATAGAAAGCTGAAAAGAAAATTGACCAGTTAGGGGAGAACTGTCACACCACCAACATCGGCAGACTGACCGGAGAATAGCTCTCCGAAATGTACCTTTGTTTATCAATGACCTGTGACACAGAAACTCTAAGGAGAAGAAGCGAAGACAGAGGACGATACAAAGAGAATATTCGACAGCTGGCTGGTTCTGAAATTTGATTGTTTTGGTATATCTTAATTGGGGATGGGTGGGGTGGGGGGATTATCGGACCAGTATTATAGAAGAGTAAGTAAAAGATTGGTCAGAGAAAGGAGTTGCAAAAAGTTGTTAGTTAATTATTCCCTGTTAGACTTATTTTAAAAAGTGTTAATTTTTGCTTTAAATAGTGACCTTCAGGATGGTTATTGACCTTCCGAATTTTTACACATAACAGCATGCGCTAAATCTTTTCTGTGTTTCAAGTTTAAATTAGCGTGGGGTGGTGGAGATAGTGGGGGAGGGGGCAAGGTTTCGCCCGTGTTGTAACATATTAAATCGGATTTCTCTGCACAGATGCTGCCAGACCTGCAGAGCTTTTCCAGCACATTTCTGTCTTAATTTCTGGTTTACGAAATCTGAAGTTCTCTTGACTTTCTTATCATTGACAGCCACGGTTGAGGTCCTGGAGGACAAGAAGACAGCTAATGTTGTTACATTATTTGTAATTTGGCTGCAAAGAAAACCCAGGGAACTACATACCAGTGAGTTTGATGTCAAGGGTGGAGAAGTGTTTGTAGGAGATTCTGAGAGGCAGGATTTACATGCATTTGGAAAGGCAAGGGCTGATTAGGGATATTCAGCACGGCTTTATGTCTGGGAATCCATGTCTCACAAACTAGATTGGAGGTTTTGAAGAGGTGACCAGGAAGATAGATGAAGGTAAAGCAACATGCGTTGTCTACGTGGACCTTAGTGAGGCCCAACAAAGTTCCACATGGTAGTCTGTTTAATAAGGTTAGATCACAGGAGATCAGGGACAGCTATCCAATTAGATACAAAACTGACTTGACTGTAGGAGACAGAGGGTGCTGGGAGAGATTTGCTGTTCCAATTGGAGGCCTGTGTCCAGCGTTGTTCCACAAGGACCAGGCTGCTGTTGTTCATGGTTTTTGTAAATGGTTTGGATGAGAACATTGGAACCGTGGATAGTAATTTGGAGATGAAACCCCCAAAATTGGAATTATGGTGGACAGTGAAGAAGGCTATCTTAGGGAACAAAGATATCTTGATCTACTTGACAAGTGGGCTGAGGATTGGCTGATGGATCTTCATGCAGATAAATGCGAGATGTTGCATTTTGTTAGACAAACGAGTGTAGGATTTATTCAGAAAATGGTATCGCGCTGGGGAGCGTTGTCAAACAGAGACATCCAGGGTCCAGGTACATAGTTCCGTGAAAGTGGAGTCGCAGATTGACAGGACAGTGAATAAGGCATAAGGCAAGCTGACTTCCATCGGTCAGTGCATTGAGTATAGGAATTAGCACATCATGTTGTGGCTCTACAAGAGAATGGTCAGGCCACATTTGAAGCAATTCTTGTTGTCCTGCTATTGGAAGAATGTTATAAACTGAGAAGGGGACAAAAGGATTTAAAATGATGTGACGGAGATGGCAGGTTTTGACATATAAGGATAGGCTGGGATTTTGTTCCTTTTCCGTTGGAGGCTGAGAGGTGACCTTTATTACATCATGAGAGGCATGGATAGGATAAATAGACAAGAACATTTCCTCCGAGTGGGTGTGTCCAGAACCAGACAAGATAGGTTTAAGGTGAGAGAGAAGACATTTAAAAGAGATCTAAGGGACAGTTGTTTCTCACAGAGCGTGGTGTGTAAAGGTAGCGAGTTTTCAGAGGAAGTAGCATTGGGGAGTACAGTTACAACATTTGAAAGACAATTGGATGTGTACATGAATACCAAAGGTTTGGAGGGGTGTGTGCCTAAAGAAGAAAAATAGTAATCATTCAGTTTAGGAAACCAGGTGAGTATGGACGAGTTGAGCCAAAATGTCTGTTTGCATATTATATGATTCTAAGAGTGTATGACTTTTTCACTCCTCCTTCATCACTAGTCTTTCATTGCATTCAATTGATTTCCAAGTCAAATCTCATCTGCAGATATTTTAAATGATCTAACTCTCCAAACTTTCTTAAATAGAGAATTCCTGACATTGATGTGGTTCTGCAGACCACAGCAGCAGCAGAAACAGAATTAAATTCAAGCACAATCTGTAATGTTTTTCCTGGCATAATCCCTCAGTCGATCATTCCAACCAAGTTGATCTATGGTTCATTGATGTATAGGTGAACGTGCCAGTGTCCCAATCGTGTGTACCTAAACCTGATGACAACCCGTTAAAGCTACCATAACTAACTGTCTGCATTCCAAACTGCAGCAATAACATGTGATAGAGAGGGTGTAATGATCCCAACACCAACAAACCAACAGTACTGTCACATCTAGCCATAAATGGTGATGGACGGTTAAACAATTTCATGGAGGAGAGGGCTCCACTATTATCGCCATCCTAAATAATGGAACAGTCCTGTACATCAGTGTAAAAGATAATGATGTATTTTTGGCAAGATACTCCGCCAGACGTGTTGAGTGGATGATCCACCTCACCCTCGCCATGATGCCCACAGAATCACAGATGCCAGTCTTCAATCAATTCGACTTGCTTCAAGCGACATGAAGAAACAGCTGAACACAGTAGATACGACAAGGGCAAAGGGACCTGACACGATTCCTGCAACAGGAGTGAAGACTTGTGATGCACAACAACCGTGTCCCTGGGGGAAGCTGTTTCTTTCCAGCTCCAACTCTGATATCTTCTTGGCAATGTGGAAAATTACTTAACTATGTCCAGTCCTCGAAGAGGAGAATAATTACAATCTGACCATTTGCCACCCCCTCAGTCACATCACGATAGTTAAACTTGTAAAAATTCTTTTGGACAGATCTGTCAAACCGCACAGAAATAACCAGCTCAGTGTGGTTTCCAATAGGTCCCTACGTGGAGATGGTGCTGTTGTGGAAATATCACTGGATTACTAATCCAGACCAGGCTAATGCCCTGGCAACTGATGGAATTTAATAGCAATTAACAACATATCGAGATCTAAAATCTGGTATCAGTAACGATGATGCTGAAATCAATGCCAATTGCAAACTCCAATTTGCTTCATCAATGTACATTCAGGAAATGAATACTGGCCTGGTGAATTCCATGCATTTCTGGTCTGGCCTAAACGATACTCTATACACACATGCATGTGATAAACTTTTCAATGGTCTCGAAAACGGCAAAGTAGGACACAAAATTGTATCAAACTGCTCTGAAGTTTGTAAGGATAAAACTGACAGAATTCCCGGCACCAGCCTCAGTATCGGAAAAGGGAATGGGAAACACATTTCTGTTGACCCTGCAGAGGCCTCCTTCCTAACGTCTGAGAGCTTGTGATAGCCATATTCCAGATGCCTCCCGCTCCCTTTCGTGTCGAGAAATCCTTATTCATATTCAGTGCCTTGTGTTCCACAGTTTATCTGGGAGAGAAATTCCCAGAGTCACAAGTCACTGAGTGAAGACATTTATTCTCATCTCAATGCAGAGTAGCCTGCTTGTAGCTAATACTGTGGCCTCTTGTTTTAGACGTCCCAGGCAGGGGAATTATCATCTTCCAATATGTCTCACACTGTCAGACTTTTATATGTTTCACTGAGATCTCCACTCATGTTCCTGAAGCCCATTGAACACAGGCCCAAACGCCCCAAACTCTGCTCTCACAACAAGCCTGTCATTCCAGATATCAGTCTGGTCATCCTTCACTGCACTCCCTCAATGTCAGGTTTGTCACTTATTAGGTAAGGAGACCAAACTACACACAATACTGCACAATGTTCGAGATGGGCTCTCACCGAGGCCCTGTACAGCTGCAGTAAGACACCCTTACTTCTGTCAGTCAATCCCCTAGAAATTAAGGTGAACACACCATTTATCTTCCTGCCTGCTTTCTGCTCTTGCAATATTGCTTTCAGTGACTGGTGTACAAGGAAATACAGATCCTTTTAAATGTTACACAGCTCCCCACTTGGTGGCTTTGTGTACACTGGTCAGCGTGCCAATGCCATTCCCAGTATTGACTTCTGGGTTCAGAACTCACTACCCTGCACTGACCTCGGAGGGCTGCGCAACAGGGAAAAAAAGAAAGAACATAAATCCCTTTAAAGACCAACATGTTTCATACAATCCCTTTTGAAATGATAGGTTGCTGTTCTATTGTACCTATCAAAGTACGCACCATCACATCCACCCCCATTGATCTTCATCTGCCACATATTTGCCCATTCACTCCACTTGTCTCAATCACCTTGGAGCTTTTTTTTTAAAATCCTCCTCACCCACTAACAATCCGACATCATTTCGTGCTGTCAGCAGACTGAGAAATATTGCATTTGATTTCCTCAACTAAATGATGGTATGCATTGAGAATAGCTGTGTCACAATCACTAATCCCTACGACAGGCCATGATCCTTCAACTTCAAAACAGATTGTTTTATTCCTGTTCACTGTTTCGTGTCAGTTCTCCAATTCTAAAATCATGTTCATATTTTAGTCCCAATGCCGTAACATTTGAGTTTGCACACTCGGCCATAGTCTTTATCAAGATCTTTCTGAAAATGTAAATGCATTGCATCCATTTCTTTTCTGTATGCATCTACCAGTCAGTTTGTCAAATATAATTCCCATTTCATGTTGACCCATTACATAAGAACGTACAAACTAGGAGCAGGAGTAGGCCATCGGGCCCTTCAAGCCTGCGCCACCATTCAATAAGATAATGGCTGATCATTTCATAGCCTCAGCTCCACTTACCCGCCCACTCACCATAATCCATCATTCCTTCAATCTTCAAACAATTATCTATAAGAGTTCAAACACATTCAATGACAAATCCTCAAGAATTCTACAGGTTCACAAGCTTCTTGGTCAAGACGTTCCTTCTCAATTCAGTCCTAAATCTGCTCCATATAGTTTTGAGGCTTTGCCCTGTTATCTAATTTCACATGCTTCTGGAATCATCCTTTATATTTCTATCGTACCTACTCCCTTCACAATTATAAATGTTTCTATTCCTTCCTCCCTCATTCTTTCAAATTCCAATCAATGTATAATTCCAATGTATTCAGTCTCTCCTCATAACCAAACCCCTCACCTCTGAAACCAACCTAACGAGCCTCCTCTGCATACATTGTCGTGCTAGTATTTCCTTTCTCAGACGGGGAGACCAAAACTGCACATACTACAGGTGTGGTCTCCTCAGCACCCTTTAAATCTGCAACATAACTCCCTACTTTTACACTCAATCCCTTTCGCAAAATTCAATTTGCCTTGTTAATTACCTGTTGTCCCTACAGACCAGCTTCTGTGATTCATGCACAAGGACACCCAGGTCCCTTTGCACAAGAGCATGCTGCATTTTTTAAACAATTCAAATAAGAGTCCTCTTTAGTATTTGTCCTACCAAAATGGATGATTTTACATTTATTATAATTGCACTCCATCTGCCAGACCTTGACCCACTCACTTCAACTCTTTATGTCCCTTTGTAAAGTTTAACCATCCTCTCCACATTTTACTCTGCCAGTCATGTTAGTATCATCTGCAACCTTTGAGACACTACACGTGATCCCCTACTCCAAATTATCTATGTAAGCTGTGAATAATTGCAGTCCCAGCACCGATCCCTGAGGCACTCCACTCGTCACTGATCAGCAACCAGAAAAACAATCATGCATTCCCACTCGTTGCTTCATGTTAGTTCACCAAGCCTCTCTCCATGCTAATACATTGCCCGTAATGCCACACCTTACGCAGCAGCCTTTTTGGCGTCACTATATTGAATGTCTTTTGGAAATCTCAGTACACCACGCCTACTGGGCTCCTGTAGTTGTAATGTCTTCATAGAATTCCAGTAGGTTAGTTACACGTGGCCTGCCTTTCATTAACCAACACTGTGTCTCCCCAACGGGACAATTTCTATCAAGATGCATTGCCATTTATTCCTTGATTACAGATTGAAATATTTTCTCCTACAGATGTTCGGCTAACCAGTCTATAATTCCCCTCATGTTGTCTATCTCCCTTTTTAAACAGTGGTGTCTGTACTCCTGTTTTCCAATTTGCTGGAATTGTATCAGAGTCCAGTGAAATCAGAAAAATTTCCAAAAGTGCATTTGTTATTTCTCTCATCACCTCTGTTAGTACCTTGGGATACATTCCATCAGGGCCAGGAGACTTATCTACCTTTGGCTCCATGAGCTTGCCCAACACTATCTCTCTCTTGGGAATGGTTGTTTCCAGGTACTCACTTACCTTCCTGCCTTTGACAATTACTGACATGTTATTAGTGTTCTTCATTGTGTAGACCAACTAAATAACTCTTCAATTCCTTGTCCATTTCCTCATATCTCATTACTGGATCCCACTTCTCACATTCTAAAGGACAATTGCTTACCTTAGCCATTCATTTCGTTTTGTATATTTATAGAATATTTTGCTATCTGTCTTTATATTCTGAGGTAGTTTACTCTTGTAACCTATCGGATGTGTCTTGATAAATTTCAAAATAAAGCAACAAAAAAGTTAACGGTTTTGACATTATTTTGACATTTAAAGTTTTCCCAATCTTCTACTTTCCCACTGGTCGTTGCCATTATTTATGCCATTTATTTTAATTTGATAGCCTCCCTTATTACCTGGGACGTTCATGGTAGATTACCCTTTTGCGACAGTCCTTCCATTTCACCATTATATACTGTTGCTGGGAACGTTGAAAAATTGTTTTGAAAGCCTTCCACTGTTCTTCATCAACGGTTCCACCGTAAAGTCTTCACTTCCAGCCACCTTTAGCCAAGATCAAAGGGTTATACAAGTCATGCACATGAATTGTACACACCTAAGATGGCTCTTAAGTACTTAATCAGTCAGAATGGAGAGGCGGGTTTGATTGATTAAAATGCAAATCACAGAATTTATTTCAAGTCACTGCCTGGAGACACCTTCAGGTACTATCGATGTAAATGAAGTAACAGTTGCGGTCAGATAATGTATTCTCAGCTTGAGGCCTTGTTTGGACTCTGTCTGTGTCTTGCCCTGGAGTCAGACTGGTTTTATTTACAAAGTAGGAGTAGCGCGCGTGTGTATGTGTGGGAGAGAGGGCGTGTCTGCGTGAAGGGGAGTGAGAGACACCCATTCTGTATGTGAGAGAGAGTGAGGTGGATTGTGCGTGTGTGTGCGGGAGGGAGAGAGAGAGCCGGTCTGTGTTCATCCGTGTGTGTTGACAGAGTGGAGTGCATGTGTGGATCGTGAGAGAGGGGCAGTGTGAATGTGTGTGAGGGCAGATAGGGAGAGTGTGCATCAGTGTATGTAACGGGGAGAGTGAGAATGTGTACTCGTCCAGACTAAGGCACAGGCAAATACGGCATGTCCCTTTCCCCACACACACTCACTCTGTGGTTTCAGAGCTTCCCCTCTCTGTAGCCTCTGCTCCATTTGTTGTTCATGTTGCAGACCCAGATGCTGTAACTACAGTCCCCATGTTCCATTCAGAGTTGCGTCACCAAATCATCAGGTTTTCCGGAATATCTGAGGCAGCTCACAGCACAACCTTCTGCAAACCATCCCCAGCAGCTCCACTAAGTGGAGGTGAGAGAGAGGGGCGAGAGAGAAAGGAAGAGGCATGGGAGAGCGAGAGAGAGGGGATGGGCAAGAGAGAGAGAGGTGGGTGGTTGAGAGAGAGAGAGGGAGCAGCGAGAGCGAGAGGGAGGGCGGGCGACAGAGAGGGGGGAGCAAGAGAGCGAAGGAGGAGGTAAGAGAGAGGGAGGGGAGCGAGGTAGAGAGGGACGTGCGAGAGAGAAAGGGAGAAGGGTGAGAGAGAGAGGCGGCGGGCAAGAGAGACAGGTGGGTGGGTGAGAGAGAGAGGGAGAGGTGAGAGGGGGGGGTGCGGGACGAGAGAGGGTGGGGTGATACAGAGAGAGGCAGGGGGCGAGAGAGAGAGGTGGGTGGGAGAGAGGGGGGGGAGAGGGGGGTGAGAGAGAGGGAGAGGGTGAGAGAGAGAGGGATGGGGTGAGAGAGAGAGGGAGGGGGCGAGAGAGAGAGGGGGCGAGAAAGAGGGAGGGGAGCGAGACAGGGAGGGAGGGGGCGAGTGAGAGAGGGGGGCGAGAGAGAGGGGGGGGAGAGGGGGGGGAGAGAGAGGGAGAGGGTGTGAGAGAGAGGGATGGGGTGAGAGAGAGAGGGAGGGGGCGAGAGAGAGAGGGGGGCGAGAAAGAGGGAGGGGAGCGAGAGAGGGAGGGAGGGGGCGAGTGAGAGAGGGGGGCGAGAGAGAGAGGGAAGGGGGCGAGAGAGAGAGAGGAAGGGGGTGTGAGAGGGGCGGCGGGCGAGAGAGAGAGGGCGCGGGCGAAAGAGGGGGGGCGAGAGAAAGAGAGGGCGGCGAGTTAGAAAGGTGGTCGAGAGAGAGTTGGAGGGTGGCAAGAGAGAGAGAGGGACGAGAGAGAGAGGGGGCAAGAGAGAGAGAGAGGGAGGGGGTGAGAGAGAGAGAGGGTGGGGGTGAGAGAAAGAGTGAGGGGAAAGAGAGAGAGAGGAAGGGGAAAGAGAGATAGGGAGGGGGAGAGAGGGAGGGTGCGAGAAAGAGTGTGAGAGGGCGAGAGAGAGTGGGAGGTGGCGAGAGAGAGAGGGAGGTGACGAGAGAGAGAGGGAGGGGGACGAGTGAGTGAAGGGGGCGAGAGAGAGAGTAGGTGAGAGAGAGAGGGAGGGGGTGAAAGAGAGGGATAGGGAGGCGAGAGAGAGAGAGAGGGAAGGGGGCGAGAGAGAGAGAGGAAGGGGGTGTGAGAGGGGCGGCGGGCGAGAGAGAGAGGGCGCGGGTGAAAGAGGGGGGGCGAGAGAAAGAGAGGGCGGCGAGTTAGAAAGGTGGTCGAGAGAGAGTTGGAGGGTGGCAAGAGAGAGAGAGGGACGAGAGAGAGGGGGCAAGAGAGAGAGAGGGAGGGGGTGAGAGAGAGAGAGGGTGGGGGTGAGAGAAAGAGTGAGGGGAAAGAGAGAGAGAGGAAGGGGAAAGAGAGATAGGGAGAGGGAGAGAGGGAGGGTGCAAGAGAGAGTGTGAGAGGGCGAGAGAGAGTGGGAGGTGGCGAGATAGAGAGGGAGGGGGCGGAAGAGAGAGAGGGAGGTGACGAGAGAGAGAGGGAGGGGGACGAGTGAGAGAGGGAGGGGGACGAGAGAGTGAGGGAGGGGGACGAGAGAGTGAAGGGGGCGAGAGAGAGAGTAGGTGAGAGAGAGAGGGAGGGGGTGAAAGAGAGGGATAGGGAGGCGAGAGAGAGAGAGAGGGCGGCTTACAGATGCTGTAACTAAGTAGAGTGCCCGACATCCGTTCCCTCACTGTCTACCTCGACATTTGGGGAGGATCCTTCAAAAAGCCAGAGACGACCAGGACACCTTGTGTGGAGATTCTGAAACATCGACGTCCCACCAACCAAGTAAGTATCAATGTTCAGTAAAGAGCAATTCTCAATTGAAACTCGCTGGCAGTTCCAATCTAATCTCTCTCACTTTTCAGGCTTAGTTAACAGCATTAATGAAAGACTAAAAATAAAAATAATGTTTCTTCTCTTCAGTAAAAATGTTAAAAAGAAAAAAAGTAAACGATATAAGTTCATTACGAAAAATTTCAAACATTACATTCATTCAAAATTATGGGCAATCCTCGTAAATACTCGACATCATTTCTCTCACTAAATCTTCTTACGAGTGTTTGTATTCTAGCATCTGCTTCTTTAATTTCAACGGACTATCGTGCCCTGCTATGAAATGCTCATAGTAATGGTCCCTTCCTCTCTGAACCTTTGGTAAACTGTCAATATATTTCCAAATAACTGGATGTTCCACATCAAGTTTGCATTGTCATCTCCTGTGGGCAGCTTTTGCATTATTGTCTGTTTTGTTCTCATTGTTTAGAGTTCTTTCATATAAATTCCACATTCCAACTGGAAAAAGCGGTGAACGCCGACCATTTCCACTGCGTAATCTTCTACCTCCATAGTTATCCTCGAACCAGTCCAGCAGCGGTTTCAGTTCATCTGGAAGCGCATCAGTCAAATGTTCAATAGCTTCATGAATGTTTTCAATCGGAATAAATGCAAGACCGATTATCATTTTAGCTCAGAAATAAAACTATGAGTCAATGTTATACTTACTCAGGTGTCTTTTTAACATTTTTACTAAAGGCAATAAACATTATTTTTATTTTTATTGTTTTGATTAATGCTTTTATCTAAGCCTGAAAAGGAATACATATGAGCCGCGCTGAAATAATTCTGCGCCTAAATGCGTCTGCGGCAAGATGGGCTGCAACAAATATGCTGCACCGAACAGAATGAAGTATTCAGTAAATTACCGCACAGGGGGACGCCCTATAACCATCCCAGGCTGTTATGCAGAAGAGGGTGAGCCCTAGGTAGCTGTCAGGAAATGCAGAATATAGATCATTACTCAACTGTGTTTGGAAAGCTGTAACGAGTGGAATTCTTCAGGGATCTGTATGAGATCATCAACAAATTACAATCTATTCTAATGAACCGGATGAAGGAGATGGAGCTCAATTTGCTCATGCACCAGGCTAGTCATTCAATAAGATGTCAAATGGAGACAGAGAGTCTGCAATGGGATACAGACAGGGGGAGGGTAGAGCGTCTGCAAGGGAATGCAGACAGTGGAAGGACAGATCACCTGCAATTGGAGACAGACGGGGAGAGGGCAGAGCGTCTGCAATGGGATACAGACAGTGGAGGGAAGACTGTCTGCAATGGGATACAGACAGCGGAGGGCAGAGTGAGGGCAGTGCGTCTACAATGGGATACAGACAAGGAAGGGCAGTGTGTCTGCAATGGGAGACGGACTGGGGGAGGGATGCACCTCTGCAATGGGATAGAGACAGGGGAGGGAAGAGCGTGTGCGATGGGAGACAGACAGGGGAAGGGTAGAGCGTCTGCAATGGGATACAGACAGGGGAAGGGAGAGCGTCTGCAATGGGATACAGACAGGGGAGGTCGGACCGTCTGCAATGGGATACAGACAGGGGAAGGGCAGAGTGTCTGCGATGGGAGACAGACAGGGGAAGGGAGAGCGTCTGCAATGGGATACAGACAGGGGAGGTCGGACCGTCTGCAATGGGATACAGACAGGGGAAGGGAAGAGCGTCTGCAATGGGATACAGACAGGGGGAGGGGAGAGCGTCTGCAATGGGATACAGACAGGGGAAGGGTAGAGTGTCTGCAATGGGATACAGACAGGGGGTGGGGAGAGCGTCTGCAATGGGATACAGACAGGGGGAGGGGAGAGCGTCTGCAATGGGATACAGACAGGGGGAGGGGAGAGCGTCTGCAATGGGATACAGACAGGGGGAGGGGAGAGCGTCTGCAATGGGATATAGACAGGGGAGGTCGGACCGTCTGCAATGGGATAGAGACAGGGCAGGGGCAGAGCGTCTGAAATGGGATACAGTCGGGGGAGGGAAGAGCGTCTGCAATGGGATACAGACAGGGGGAGGGAAGAGTGCCTGTAATGGGATACTGATGGGTGAGGTCAGAGCTTCTGCAGTGGGATATAGGCAGAGGTGGCATAACGTCTGCAGTGGGATGCAGATGGGGTGGGCAGAGCACCTGCATTGGGATCCAGATAGGGGAAGAGCAGAGTGTCTACAATGGGATACAGACAGGGGAGGGGAGAGCATCTACAATGCGATACAGACAGCTGAAGGCAGTGCGTCTGTAATGGGATACAGACGGGGAAGGTTAGAGCGTCTGCAATGGGATACAGACAGGGGAGGGCAGAGCATCTGCAATTTGATACTGACAGGGGGAGGGCCGAGCGTCTGCAATGGGATACAGACAGGGGAGGGCAGAGCATCAGCAATGGGATACAGACGGGGGGAGGCAGAGCATCAGCAATGGGACACAGACAGGGGAGGGCAGAGCATCAGCAATGGGATACATTCGGGGGGAGGCAGAGCATCAGCAATGGGATACAGACAGGGGAGGGCAGAGCATCAGCAATGGGATACAGAGGGGGGGAGGCAGAGCATCTGCAATGGGATACAGACAGGGGAGGGCAGAGCATCTGCAATGGGATACGGACAGGGGAAGGCAGAACAAGCAATGGCATAAAGACAGAGGATGGCTGTGAGCAAAGCTTCAGCAGAAAACAAAAACAGTACAATATATATGTGATGGAAATTTTCTGTTTTGTGGAAAAGACGAAACAGCAGAAATTTATTTAACTGCAAGGAGAATGCAGAACTCAGTGTTACAGAGAGATTTGTGGGTCGTAGTACATGAATCATATCAAATTAACCTGAAGATGTAGCAAGTGATTTGGAAGGTAAATGTCATGATCCTGTTTCGTGCAAGGGGTGTTGGGTATGATCTTAGTGATGTTTTTTGCATCAGTACAGGGCATTGCTGAGATTACATCTGTTGTATAATGTGTAGTTATAACTGCCTAAACTGAAATAAAAATTGCTTTCGAAATGTCTCAAAGATGTTTCTCTTTATGCATTCTTGGGATGAAGACATTACGTTATGAAGAATTAACAGTTAGGCCTGAGAATGAGGGATGGTTTATTGACCATATAAGATCTGGAGAAGAGTGTAGTTGGTGAATACTGGATGGATATTTCTTATAGTGTGGGAGAATAAAACTGGGGAAATAATTTAAGAATAAGTCAGTTTCAAAGGAAAGGTCATTGGACAGTAAAATTGAACTGTGAATTCTCTTCCCACATATTCTGACAGACAAGCTGAGCTTTTCCAGCAATTACTGTACATGTTTATGAATATTCATTTTAACACAGACTTTGTGAAGACATGAAACGCTTATTTTTACATTATACAAGCACATAGTAATGCATCTTCAAAACAAGTAGGACCATTTATTGTGAATGAATTGATTCTGCAATAACACACTAACCTGGAGTCGAGAATGTTATGGAGTCATATAGTTCGGACAATGTTTAAGAAGAGCTCACAGAGTCCAGTGTGGGACTGGAAACGTTACTGATTTAACTTACAGATGGAAAATATAGCCTATCTGTGGAGAAACATTCTATTGCTCACTTTCTGCTTCCCAATCGCTCATCACAGCAATGTGTGGGAGTGAAAAAAAGCCCAGTCGTCTTTCCCACTAATGGAGGAAACCTGATGAGGATTCATTGGAATCTCCCCATTACCTGAAGCAAAACAATTCAGCCAAATTCAACTGTTTCATGAAGAAATACCATTGTCAGAAGGCTGTGCAAGTAGAATAACAACAGAAGTAATTATTCGACTCGATAGTGAACAGACAGGAGATTCTGTGGCAGCAAATGGGAATCCGGAATGGTGTGTAGCCTCCCACATGCCCAGGGTCCAGGATGTCTCAGAGTGGGAGTAGGGGGAGGGTGGTGGGAGCGGGAAGCAGCCAGAAGTCATTGTGCACATTGGTACAAAGGACAGAATGACACAGGTAGAAATAGTGATGACATCCTACAGAGTGATTGTGGAGAGCTACGGAAAAGGATAAAATGCACGGTAATATCCAGTTTACTTCCAGTTCTCCGTGCTAGTGAGGGTAAGAATAGGAGGATATGGTAGATGAAGGGGTGGCTAAAGAATTGGTGCAGGGGGCAAAGATTTTTGGATTACTGGGATCTTTTGTGGGGCAAGGTGGCGTGTTCAGGAAGGACAAGTTGTACCTGAGCTGGAAGGGGACCAGTATCCAGGGCAGGCAGGTTTGCAACTGCTGCAAGGGAGGGTTTCAACTAGATTGGCTGGGGTTGGGGAGTGGTGGGATCCTCAACAGCAGGGAGACAAGTGCGAGGCTGGAAGAAGATTCAGTAATCAGAAACAGTAAAATGAAGAGACAGGTCAGGCTAGACAACGACAGGGAGCAAGGAATGCCTGTTGGATTAAATCACAACTGTTTCAATGCAAGATGGCTGACAGGTAAGGCTAATGAACTGTGGACATGGATCGCTGCGTGGGACTGGGATATTATAGCCATTACTGATACATGGCTAAGGGAGGGACAGCACAGGCAGCTTAAAGTACCAGGGTACAGGTGCTTTATACGGGACAGAGATGGTGGAAAGAGGGGACAGAGAGTTTCATTTTTGATTAAGGCGAGTAACACAGCAGTAATCAGAGATAAAATAACTGATGGATCATCCTGTGAGGATTTGTCTGGGGAGCTAATAAATAAGAAGGGAATGGTGATAGGATTTAGATTGTACTATAGGCCCCCAAATAATAAACGAGGAATTAGTGGAACAAAAATATGTCGACAGACTGGGGAGACGAGCAGGGCCAATAGGATTGCATTAGTAGGAGATTTTAATTTTCCGAACATAGACTGGGAATGACATAGAATTAAGGACTGAGATGGGGTGAATTTATTAAGTGTGTTCAGAATAGTTTCCTCAAGCAGTAAGTAGAGAGTGCAAATCGGGAAGGGACGAAGCGTGACCTACTCTAAGATCTAGGGCAGGAACGGTGTCTGAGGTGACAATGGGGGAGCCCTCTGGGACCCGCGAAAATAGTTCTATTAATTTTTCAATAGTTATGCAGAAGGATAAAATTGGTCCACATGTTCAAAGTTCAAACTTGGGGCAAGGCGAATTTTGATGGAATGAGACAGGAGGTTGTAGGGGTTGGTTGGAGGAGTTTGTTTGCAGGTGAAGGGACCTCCTGCAAGTGGGAGGACTTTAAAAGTGAAATGTCGACAGTTCAAGGTCTATATGTTACTGTGAGGGTAAAAGGCAAGGTTGGTAGGAAGAGGGAACCTCGGATGTCAGGAGATATTGAGGCTTTGACCAGCAAAAAGGAGGCGTGGCTCAGGTCCAGGCAGCTGGGATCGAGGGAATACCTGGAGGTATACAGGGGATACAGGAGTTTACTGAAGAAGGAAATCAGGAGGGTGAAAAGGGGCACAAGATAGCTTTGGCTGAGAAGATTAGGGTGAATCCAAATAGGTTCATTAAGTATATTAAAGTCAAAAGAATAGCTAAATGAGAATATGACCCCTCAAAGTCCAAAATGGACGTGCATGTCCTGAAGATTTGCGAGATTCTCAATGAATATTTCTCCTCTGTCTTTACCGTGGAGTAATACATGAAACTTGGGAGGCTGACAAAAGTCGTAGTGTTATCTTGGGGTGAGTCAATATCACAGGAGAAGGTGTGTTGGATGCATTAGACTGTATGAAGGTGGATTAATCTCCTGGTTGTAAACAGATGCATCCAAGAACACTGCAAGAGGCTACAGAAGAAACTACGGGAACCCTGGTTGATATTTTTGCATCATCGTTAGCAACAGGTTAGGTTCCAGAAGATTAGCAAATGTTGTGCCATTATTCAAAAAGAGAAGCAAAGAAAAATCTGGGATCGATAGACCAGGAAGTCTAATATCTGTGGTACGTAGGTTGTTTGAGAAGACTCTGAGGGGTGCGCTATGCATGCATTTGGAAATATAAGGTTTGTTTAGAAATAATTTTTTTGACAGATTCCCTACAGTATGGAAACAGGCCGTCTGGCACAAGACCACACTGACCCTCCAAACAGTCACCCACCCGGTTCCATTCCTCTACCCTATATTTACCTCTGACGAATGCACATAACACTATAGGTAAATTAGCATGGCCAATTCACCTGACCTATAGATCTTTGGATTGTGGATGGAAAATGGAGCACCCAGAGGAAACGCACACAAACACAGTGAGAATGTGCAAACTCCATACAGAGCGTCACCCGAGCTGGAACCAAACCCGGATCCATGACATTATGAGGCAGCAGTACTAGCCACTGAACTACCATGTCACCCTTGCTTTTTTTCAACACAGTTCAATGACACAGGTACAAAATCTATTCTGCCCTTCACCCATGATGCACGTTCGAATATCACATACCATGGTTAATTTATTCTCCACTGAAAGTGTCATCTTATTATTAGTTTGATATTAATTTTATATCTTATTAGTTTGATATTATTAATTTTAATAATTATTATTAATAGTTGTTTTTATACTGGAAAGATCACATGGCTTTGTGAGTGGGAGATCATGCCTCTCAAATTTGTTTGAGTTCATTGATGAAGTGACCAGGAATGTTGATGAGGGTAGGGCGGTAGAGTGTGTGGTTTTCAGTAAGGCCTTTGACAAGGTTGCCATTGATAGGCTGGTCTGGAAGGTTAGAATCGCATGGAATCCAGAGGGACCTGGCAAATTAGATATACAATTGGCTTCATGGTAGTAAGCAGAGGGTAATAGTGGACTGGAGGCCTGTGACACATGAAGTGCCTCAGGGGTCGCTGCTGGGCCCGTTGCTATTTGTTATCTGTATCAATGATATTCTTGCGAATGTACAAGACATGGCTAGGAAACTTGAAGATGACACTAAGATAGGTGGTATCGTGGACAATGAGGAAGTATATCAGAAATTGCAGCAGGACCTTGATCAAACTGGAGAAGTGGGCCGAGGAATATTTTGGCAACGTTAGATCAAGGTAGGAGTTTCATGTTGATTGGTAGGACCTTAAGGAGTGTAGTTGAGCAGAGGGACCATGGAGTTTAGGTCCACCGTTCTCTGAAAGTGGGGTCATAGTTAGATATGGTAGTGAAGTAGGCTTTTGCCACACTAGCAAGCATCGGTCAGGACATGGAGGAGAGCAGTTGGGAAGTTATGTTATAGTTATACAGGATGTTGGTGAGGCTGCACTTGTAGTGTTGTGTTCAGTTTTAGTCACATTGCGATCGGAAGGATGTTTTTAATTTGGAATGTGTGCAGACGGAATTTATAAAAATGTTGCCAGGACTCAACAGTATGAATTAATGGGAGAGGTTGGACAAGCGAGGACTTTTTTTCTTTCGAGCACAGGAGAGGGGCCTATAGAAGTTTACATGGATAGGGTGAATGGACCCAACCTTTTTTTCCTAGAGTTGGGGAATCAAGGAGGGGAGAGCATCAGTTTAAGGTCAGAGGGGAAAGAATAAAAGGGAAACTGATGGAAACTGTTTTACACAGAGAGTGGCACACAAAGGGAATGAGCTGTCAACAGAAGTGGTTGATGCATTTATATTAAGGATACATAAATGGCATTTGGGCAAGTACATGGACAGGAAAAGACGAGAATGCTATTGGCCAAGTGCTGGGAAATGAGGTTAGTGTGGTTGGATATTTGTGTCAGCATGGACGAGTTTGAGCCAAAGGGCCTCTCTGCCTCTCTCCATGATCTAGGACTTGATGACTCTACACATAGAACAGTATTTGGGTCAAACTCTCATTTTACCTTAGGTCATAAGTTCGAATCATATTTGGACAATGTTCTTTCAAGTTAACTTTGCAGATATTATGCTTTTCAGTTTGTTATCGACAATACGTGTGTGTGTATGTGTGTGTGTGTGTGTGTGTGTCTGTCTGTCTGTGTGTGCGTGTGTGTCTGTGTGTGTGTCTTTGTGTGTGTGTGTGTGTGTGTGTGTGTGTGTGTTTCTCAGTATTTTTCAAAGGGAAATATCACTGTACATATTTGCAATATCCTCTCGTCATTCCACTTTCCATCATAGTTTGTTTTGGTCATAGACATGTTGTTTTAGTAGATTAAAGAAATCTGCCTGACTTGTTCCGAACACTGACCCTGACACACTCTGAGAACTATATCATTGGCCATATCACCAACATAGTTATAATTATTTTTTGTGGGCAGTGGAGGAGTGGGGCCAGAAAAGGGAGAAGTGAGCCAAAACAACGCAGGGTGTTATCGACTCAATCAGCCAAGGTCAGAGACGAGGAGTTCCTTGGAGGGGATTCTGAGGGATGGAATTTGCATTTATTTAGAAAGACAAGGAATGATTAGGGATAGTCAATATGGATTTGTGAAATCATGTCTAATTAATGTGATTTAGTATTATGAAGAGATGACAAAGAAGTTTGAAGAATACACTGTGGTGTACAATTTTTACACAAATTTCAGCAAGGCATATAATAAGGTTCCCCATCGTAGACAGATTACTAAAATTAGATTATATGTAATCTAGGAAAAGCTAACAAATTGGATACAAAATTGGATTGAAGGTAATGGATTGTTTTCCAAACTGAAGACCTGTGGCCAGCGGTGTTCTGAAAGAAACAGTGCTGAGCTCACTGCTTTTTATCACGGATATTAACAACTTTGATGTGATTATCGGAGGCATGGTTAGTAAGTTTACAGATAACATCACCAAATTGGTTCAGTGAACAGTGAAGAAGATTATCTCAGAATATAACGGGATCCTTGACCAACAATGAGCCAAGGACTGGCAGATGGAGTTTAATTTAGATATTGGTGAGGTTTGACATTTCGGTAAGTTAAAGCGGGGTAGTGCCCTGGGAAATGTTGCTTAACAAAGAGAACTATGGGTGAAGATTCATAGTTCCTTGAAAGTGGAGTTTAGGTCGGTAGAGTATTGAGGAACGTGGTTGACATGCTTGTCTTAATCGGTCAGAACATTGAGAATTGGAGTAGGGGTAGCGTGAGGGGCTTGGACAGGACGGAGGTGAGGCCACTTTAATAAAACTGCGTACATATCAGTTGACTCTTTTAAAGGATGGATGTTGTTAAGCTTGAAAGGGTGCAGAAAAGATTTACAAAGATTATCTGGAACCTGAGGGTTTGAGCTACAGGGAGTTGATGAACAAGATGAGGCTTTTCCCCCGGACTGTCAGAGACTGAATGGTGACATGACAGAGGTTTAATAAAGTCCTGAGGCGCATGGATAGTCTGATTGGACAAGATCTTTTTCCCAGTGTAGGGGCGTCCAGAACTAGACGGCATAGGGTGAAGGTGACAGGGAAATGTCTTAGAAGGGACCTGAGGGGAAACCTTTTCATACAGAGGCTGGTGGGTGTACTGCCAGAGAAAGTAGTGAAAGCGTGTACACTTACACGTTTAAAATGTAACTGGATAGGTACATAAATAGGAATGGATCATGTGATGTGGGCCAAATGCTGCCAAGTGGGACGAGATCTGATTAAGATGCCTGATCGGCATGGACAAATTGAACAAAAGGATCTTTTTCCACGCTGTATGATTCTCTTATTCTCACAGCGGGATGAGGAAGAATTCTAAAAGGGCCATTCGAATGGGAATTCTCTTCCCCGGAAGTTTGTGGTGCCTCTCTGATTATAAGTATTTACAGCTGAGTTAGCTAAAGATTTGACAGAGAACTGAGTCACGGATAATGGGACACAGACAGGACGATGAGGCTAAGACCCCAATCTGATCAGCCACAATCTTAATGTTTGGTGGAGAAGGCTCAAATTCTCTAATGACCCACTCCTGCTCCTCACTCCCATGTTTCTGTGTTCCATTCAACCCCTCTAACCTGCTAGACAGGAGCAGTTAGAGTCCACTTATTGTTATAGCATGGTGCACAGAAATACAGGAAACAGTTCGGTTGCTCGAGACTGTCCCACTCGGTTTGGGAGATTTGGAAAATGTAATTGGAAGACCCAGGCTGGATATGGAAGAGGTTGCTCACTTCTCTTTACAAAACCTCCCCTCTCTGTATCTTGTGCTTCATTTGTTGATCATGTTGTAGACCCAGATTCACTGTGAATACAGCCCCCAAATCTCACCCAGTGATGGCTCACAAAATCCACGGGTCTCCCTGATTGCAACATTCCATAAAAGACCTTCCAGGAAAATAACACATATGAACTTTCCAATAACAGAATGGGAGAGCATCAGAAACAGGTGCAGGTCATTCACATCCCAAGCCTGCCTTACCCTTCACTAAGATCAAGGCAGACCTGCTCCAATTCTCAAATCTTCTTAATGTCCAAGTCTTCTTGAGCACTTCCATAGAACACAGAACAAAGAACAGTACTGATTTGGAGATGTTGGTGTTCGACTGGGGTGTACAAAGTTAGAAATCACAGAGCACCAGGTTATAGTCCAACAGGTTTAATTGGAAGCACACTAGCTTTTGGAGCATCGTTCGTTCATCAGGTGATAGTGGAGGGCTCGACCGTAACACAGAATTTAGAGCAAAAATTTACAGTGTGATGTAACTGAAATTATACATGGAAAAATTGATTGTCTGTTAAGCCTTTCATCGGTTCGAATACCACGATAGTTTCACTTCTTTCATGTGTAAATCCCAAAATCTATTTTTTAAAAAAAGTTGCATTCTCAGGTGAGCTGTGAACAATGGTGATAGCAAGACAAAATGTTGAAGCTGCTGGCCCCCTGTGTTCTCTGACGATGCCATGATGTTTAAATTGATTCTAAGCTAAAAAGTGAGATTACAGAGCTTTACATGAATTCATGCAGGTTTTGAGCTCAAGGTTCTACATGAATGCATGCAGATTGGACCTTCAGCCCCCGACATTGTGTTGTTTGTCCTACTCTAACCTCCATGCTTCCATTCACTTTGTTCCATGTGCCTATCCAAGAGTCTCTTAAGTTTCCCTCACGTATTTGACTCTACTACCACTGATTGTAGTGCATTCAACACACCCACCACACTCTGTGTAAATAATCTACCTCTGATATCTCCCTTAAAACTTCCTCCAATTACCTTAAAATTATGCCACCTAGTGATAGACATTTCTGCCATGGGAAAATGTCGCTGGCTATTCACTCTCTATCTGCCTCTCATCATCTTGTACACCCCTATCAAGTCACCTCTCATCTATTTTTCCTCCAATGAGAAAAGCCCTCGCTCCCTCGCGGTTTCTTCGTAAGACTTCTAGTCCAGGTAGCATCCTGGTAAATCTCCTCTTTACACTCTCAAAAGCTTCATTATCCTTCCTATAATGAGGAGACCAGAACTGAACACAATATTCCCTGTGCGGTCTGAGCATGGCTCTATCGAGCTGCAGCATAACCTCGCGGCTCTTAAACTCAATCCCCCTGCAACTGAAAGCCAACATACCATACGCCTTCTTAACAACCTGATTAACTTGGGTGGCAGCTTTGAGGGATCTGTGGACACAGACGCCAGGATCCCTCTGTTTCTCCACGCTGCCAAGAATCCTGCCTTTAACCATGTATTCTGCGTTCACATTCCAGCTTGCAAAGTGAATTACTTCAGTTTGAACTCCATGTGCCACTTCTCAGCCCAGCTCTGCATCCTGTCGATGTCCCATTGCAACCTACAATAACCCTCCACATTCTGTACCACTCCAACCACCTTTGTGTCATCAGCAAAGTTACTAGCCAACTCTTCAACACCCACATCCAAGTCATTTTGAAAATAACAGAGAGCAGAGGTCACTGAACTGATCCCAGCTGGGCACCACTGGTCCCTTTCAGTGATCTAGCTCCCCTACATCTCTGTGTAAGACGGTTCCTGACATTCACTACCCTCTGTTTGAAGAAAACCTTCTCTGCTTCTGCACCATGACCTATTGATATGAACAAAAGAGGTAACGCAGGGGCTCAGGTAAGAGAGACTGACCCTGAACTCAAGGCAGTATTTGACTGAGGATGACATAAAGGAACCTGAACAAAATCACACTTACTGAGAATTAATTATGACCTCTACACTGCTTGGAGTCATTCACGGCACAAGGGAAGATGATTATCATTGGTGGGCATCAATCATCTCAGCCGTGGGACACATCTGCAGGAGATCCTCAGCGTAGCTTCCTCAGCTCAGGCATCTCCAGTTTGGCATCACATAATCCCTACAGTGTGGAAGGAGGCTATTCAGCCCATTGAGTCCAAACTGAGCAGATTAGATTCCCTACAATGTTTAAACAGGCACGTCGGCCCAACCAGTCCACACCAACCCTCCGAAGAGTAACCCACCCAAACACATTTCCTTCTGACTAATGCACCTAACAAGATGGACAATTTAGTATGGCCAATTCACCCTGCGTGCACATCTTCGGACTGTGAGAGGAAACCGGAGCACCCAAAGGAAACTCATGCAGACAAGTGGGGAATGTGCAAACCCCACACAGACAGTTGCCCAAGGCTCGAATCAAACCTGGGACCCTGATGCTATGAGGCAGCAGTGTTAGCTACTGAGCCACCGTGCCAGCAGAAGAGGGGGCATTCACTGAAGTCTACAAAGTTTTCAGGACAGATTGTCCCTCTTCAGCTCTTGAAACAATCTGTGACCATGTATAGCAAGACTCGGATAACATTCAAGACCGTGTTGTTAAAGTCTGGTTGACATTTATGTAACAGCACAGTACATTTCCACAGTAAAAGGACAAGTTCATTCAGCAGCCCAATCTGGTTTCACGAGAATGTGGGGCAGCCATTCATCCCATCAAAACTACTGGGCAAAAGAAGGATAGCCCTTTCAGTGCCTCCTGCCTGTTGCACAGGAAGGTGGGAGTCTGCTCTCTCCCACATGTCACGTACATGGGATCAGAAAGAACCATTTCACACCCGGAGTCACTTACAAAGGATCAGGAAGAGGTTATTCAGCTTGTCAAGCCACTAACACAGGAACAGGAAAGTGTCAGAGATGCTCCAACATCACAAACAAATGGAGCAGGGGCTGCGCAGGCAACTGCTCCAAATTGATCCACATGGCTTAATTACTCATGGTATATATGTGTTACTTTAATATGGTTTTCTGGCAGTTGGAATGAAGCCAACATTTTTTAGCCATTCTCCAAGTTATCTTCCATCTCCAAGAAGGCAGACCCATGGTCTCCATGGAGGTCGGAAACCGGTGGGGAATAACTAACTGTTTCAGAATGAAGGTGTTTTGGCTGCTGACAGGACTGTGTACAAAGCGACACACAATGAAGTGTCACACATTAACTGTGCATTAAAGTGTTCAGGGTTCATTCAGAGCCTGCACCTCGCTATCAATCGACATGAGGGTTCTGCAGATGCATGTAAACTGTCGTGAATCAAACATCCAATGAAAAGTATGACATTGACACCCCATTTCGCTGTTTGGGTCATAATGGGTTTCTGTCCATACCTATAAAGCTTCAACTTCTTATTCTCTCACAGCGCTACAGATTAAGCACATCGTTACTGCACTCTCTCCTCATGGTAACAACACGCCAGTGTTTAGTCTGGTCAAACTCCTTTGCACTGTCTCGGTGACAAAGATATCATTGATTATAAAGCAGACCAAACCTTTACACAAAGCACCAAATACTATCTCAACAAAACACGATCAGTGGGAAAGATTTTCTAACTTTTGTACTTCAATCATTTTGCCTGAAGAGCCACGTATCATTTACTTCCTTCCCCTGTATGAATTCTGTCAGTGACTTGTGACCAAGGACATCCAGGACTTTTTCAACAAAAGCACTCGCCAATCTCTCTACCATTTAATAAATATAAATGTACATGATGATATTTGTTGTTCACATCTGAATCATTTTTATACCTTGTGAACAGCTATTGCCCAAACACTGATCCTGCTGCCACCCATCAATCCTTCAGTCCAGAGAATAACAGTATTCTTCTCGTATCTCCGTTACTCAATGTTTAATCCATGTGGTATATATTCCACCCCTAACTACCCATGGACTCTAACATTCCCCACTCACCTGTATTCAGACATGTCAAGCGTCTACTAAAAATACAAATACACCAATCCCATTGGTTCTCAACTTTCGATGTCACAACTGACAATCTCCACAAACAGGTTTATCAAAGATCATTTCCCTTTCCTGAATCTAGGCCCAATGTACCAAATTGTATCATTATTCTCCAAGTGTCTCATCGTCACGTTCCTTATAAAAGGTTCCAATATTTTTTTCTCTCAAAGCTGACATCAAATTATTTAGTTTTCTGTTTTCCCTCTCCATTCTGTTTTAAATACTTAGGTTGACAATAGCTGCTGTCCAGTCTGCAGGATCCTTTCCAGAATCTAACTAGCTTTGAAGAATAATCAGTAATTATTTCACAAGCTTTGTTCTCATCTCAATCACTCTGGGATGGAGCTCATCAGATGCAGCAACTTATGAAACTTCAATTCAATTAGATTTTCAATAACATACACTTCATTAATTCTGATTTCCTGCAGTTTCCAATTTTTACCAGTCCCTCTGTTCCCTAATATTTGTGGAAAGTAGTTTCTGTACCTTCCCCTGCGGAGATTGAACCAATGCATTCCTCTCAGCAGGCAGACGGTTTCAGTCAACTCGTGAATACATTGGAGGACTGCACTTCAGAGATGGTGGATATATTACCCACTGCTGCCTCAAAAGTTCCAGAATCAATCCAGTTTAATTCATCGTGAGTGTCAGCGCAGTCCTGCTACTGGTGTGAGAACACAGGTTATACTGAAAGAGAGAATACAGCTCAGTGACCACATTAGTTTTGAGACAAACTAGTTTTACACTTTACACCTGAATGGGTGCAGCTTAGACAAATGTTCCTGGAAATCCCTGAGAGGAAAACATAGTGCCTCACTCCTCCCTGTTGGTACAGCTTCGCTTATTTGTAGTCTCTGCCTCAATTGTTTATCATGGACCCAGACACACTGTAAATGCAGTATTCAGAGTGGGGTCCCCAGACCACCGGGGCTCCCTGAATGAACCCAGTAGCTGACATCACTATCCTGAGAACACCATCCCCAGAGACTCCACTGACTTTCCAGATGGCAGCAGCAAGTGAATTCCCCACACCTACAATGCATCCATTCAGTATTGAAAATGCCTCGGTCTCCTCAGTTTCTCTAGGAGACAGTGGGGACTGCAGATACTGGAGATCAGAGCTGAGAAATGTATTGCTGGAAAAGCACAGCAGGTCAGGTAGCATCCAAACATCAGGAGAATCGACGTTTCGGGCATGAGCAAAAGAGTTCCTCCTCTTCTGCCTGGGAACCCTCCAACCACAAGGGATGAATTCAGATTTCTGCAGCTTCCTCATTTCCCCTCCCCCCCCACCTTGTCTCAATCCCATCCCTCGAAATCAGCACCGCCTTCCTAACCTGCAATCTTCTTCCTGACCTCTCCGCCCCCACCACCTCTCCGGCCTGTCAGCCTCACTTTAACCTCTTTCCACCTATTGCATTTCCAACGCAGCTCCCCAAAGTCCCTCCTCCCTACCTTGTATCTTAGCCTGCTTGGCACACTTTCCTCATTCCAGAAGAAGGGCACATGCCCGAAACGTCGATTCTCCTGATCTCTGGATGCTGCCTGACCTGCTGTGCTTTTCCAGCAATACGTTTTTCAGCTCCTCAGTTTCTCTTCCTGGCTGAGAAAGCTCTTACATCTCTACACAGTCGCACAGTAATAGTTCCTCTCTCCAAAGAAACAGTTGACCATTGAACATTACGTTTCTCTACAACTCAGCGACTATAAGAGAGATAGAGGGAACATAACTCACGGTAAGCAAGGACATCCCATAATAAATATGATACTCAGGAATATGTGAAAAGGGGAAATGGTAGAATAACTTCCCATTCTGTTTTCCTTCCAGTCCATCATCAGCAATCCTTTTGCTTGCTTTTACTTTCTCTCTCTCTCTCTCTCCATCTGTCTCTCATTCACTCTCACTTTCTCTCTCTTGCTGGACATCATCCACTCAACTCAAACCTCCCGCTCACCCTACCATCCATCCCTGATATAATAATATTATTTCTCAGTTGTATTCAGTTTTGATAGGTTCACTGAACTTGAAACGTTATTTGCTTTTTTTCCTACCGACTGCCATACCTGCTGAGATTTTCCAACATTCTTTCAAACGGTGGAGAATTTTATTTCAGACCGCCAGCATCCGCATTTCCTTGGTTATTTCACCTTTAAAGTTGTTGTTTCGCGGGATGCCAGCATCACTGGCAAGGGCAGCATTTTTGTCCATCCTAACTGTCCTTGACGGGGCCATTTGTCAAGGCAATATGGAGGCAACCATATTGTTGTGGATCTGAGGTGACACTTAGTTCAGACAGTAGTTTATGCTTGCCATGAGTGAAAATAGACTTCATTCCAATTTTTGTTATTGGAATTTAAATTTAGTCATCGGCTTTGATAGAATTTCAGACAATGATTTTCGAGTCATAACCCGTGCCTCTGAATTGCACAGTCAGTGACATTATTACTCGGTTTAAGAGTCCCTGTTGTGAAGTAACTGTAGAGACAAGAACATGTTTGTGGTCAAACTATTTGTAACTGGAAGAGAGGTCAGAAGAGAACTGGAGCCATAAAATCTGTCTTTAACGAAGGGGTAGGTGATGGAAAAGTCAGCAACAGAACTCAGGCAGGGCTGGAGATTGGGGATATTATATAGGTGGGTGTCGGCAGGTTTGATGACAGAGAGAATATGGAGATACAAAACAGTTCACGGTAAATCGAGACTCAAGGTTCTGAACAGTCTTTTACCTTCTCAGATGTTTATGAGTAAGTATTTTGGAAATGCATGAGAAGGAAGTGGCGTTTGTGACTGAACGTTTATGTTTTTGTTGAATATAATCAACCAGAATAGCAATAGCATTCAGCATCATACATAGAATTGATAGAGATAGACTTACCAGGCACACCAGTAATAGCGAGGATGGGATAGTACCCAACTTGAATAATTATGAGTACGGCTGGTATCCGCAACTCTAACCGCGGCCAATCCTGAGAAACCCAGTGAAGACCCCAGGATAAACTCCTGTCCATTGTTGTAACATTCCAGTCTAATGTTCTCAGATTCTGATTCATTGTTGGAACATTCCAGTCTAATGTTCTCAAATTAAAATCCATTTTTGGACCATTCTAATGTTCTCAGGTTCTGATCTCTCGCTCTTTCTCTGTAGCTGCTGATCCCAATCTTGTTGAGTTTGACTCTGCCCCGAATACTATGGCAAAACAAGTTGAAAGAAGTCCCGAATTATGGAAGAGGGAAATCCTTCAGTGACCCAGTTAGGTCCGGGAAGACTGATATTAATCACAGTCACTGAACAAACAGCTCCACTCAACCCAATTTCACAGCAACTTTGATATATCACAATAATACTTGGGGTGGCTGGGATTTTGATATCGGAGATTATTGGGCTCATGGCACATCTCCAGTTGTAAACATCGAGGTGGGGGAGAGACATAATTCTTTCTCTTCACAAGCTCGATGATTCTGCTGTGTTTTGGCAATATAGGAATTGCTGGGCTCCCGAGGCCATCTGTGTCTGATCACCAGGCCCGCTGCATCTTTTTGTTTCATTCCTTTAAGTTTAACTTTGACTTCTGTCTGTCCAGCATTAAACGGCTTAGGTGGGTTTCAGCATTTTTGAGATACACCTACAGAGCCATAGACGATGTAGGTACAGTCCGTTCCTTGTGTTCTTACAGCCGCGACCTTGTCTTGTGGAGTGATGGTCAAACTCTTACAGAACCAGGATTCTTAGTTTTACCTTTCACCAGTTATTGATGGGGTCTCAGCAGAGTTGAAAGGCAGTAAATCTCTCCCGGGTGCTACACACACTCTCTGAGATTTCTCTCAGAACTGCCTTTTGATGTTCTTTCCTCCTGGAGTGGAGAACTACACGTCAGACAATCTGTTTCTTGCATTTGTTTTTTGACATTGTTGTGTTTATCGGTTGATACCATATTGGAGCCATTACTGTCTAGTAGTTCAATAAACTATTATTCTTCTAAATTTTCGAACAGAATTAAGTTATTGCAAGTTCGTCTTCATTTTGTTGTCTTTTATCGATAGTCTTCGAATAAATAGTGTTTTGCTTAATGTCAAATATTTTGAACAAGTAAATTCTATCTCAAACATAACACCTCACATTTACCAGCGGAATGGGCTGAGCCGGAGAAGTGATAATCATGTCAGGAATTATATCAGATACTCAATCCACCTCTCAGATCCATCCCAGACACGCATAAGCCCAGATGAGGTCACTGCTCAGCATGAAGCACTGCGGAGACCAGGCTAGTGCACTGCTCAGCAATCCGTCCAGGATCGAACACTGTTTAGAGCTCACAGGTTCACTACTTATGTGTCCAACAGTGTACTGATCTATAAATTTGGACAAAATGATCTGTTCAACACAGGGCTCTGTGCAGAACACAGAAAGGCATTGTTCTATACACACGGACTGGATATCTGTGCAGCATGGGGAGCTGTACAGTAAATAGCAGTGAATTTATCTTTTAATCTGGAGAAGGTACCTTCCCAGCATACGCAGCTGTGTGCACCAATCGCTGCATTGCTGTGTAACACTGTGTTAGATCACTGCCCAGCGTGGGGAACCTTGCAGCTCATGGTGGAAGTGACAGATGTGCAGCACCTCTCCATTTACAACTCCATATCTCCAGTGTGGCATGACACAGGAGTGCTATGGGTGTGAAACCCACTGCCAGAGAGAGATGGCGGGGGAATCAGTTTAAATACCAACAACTCGGAGGTACTTGGTTAAAAGACAGGGGGAGATTGAGAGAGTATTTCAGAGAATGATCTGATGGTAGGTTTAAAAATTGTGAAATGAGAATATTTCGACAGCGTCTTGCAATATAGAATTTTCGATAAGCATTTGTCCTGCAGCGTTGTAACTGGGAGTAGGATCAGCAGAGTTTTCGACTCACTGGGCTGAATCGTACAATAATTTGTCTCAGTGCCATTTTCATTGAATGTGACAGAAGGAATATCTGCACGAGGCAGAGCTAGTTTCCTGATGTTATCTTATCGAACTCACCTCATTAACTACCCACCCTACCCCATGGTGTCCCTCTCATTCAACGCCAGCACGATTTTCCCACCCATTATGGCTGGAGGTGCACACCATCGCTCGGATGCCCCTGTATATTCAGTGATCCCTGGTACTGCTGCCATCATAAAAAGGCCAATGGGAACACGGTTGAGTTTTCTCAGTTTGGAGCTGCCCTGCACAGTTTATCCGAGCATGGCAGATAAAGGGAAATTACACCACAGCTTGACGACAGAGGCACGGAGGTCATGGTGAATGGTCTAGTACAGAGGGGGATCATTCTCTTCCCAGACCATGGTCTGAGCACACCACCCAGCTCAGTGCAGTATCTGCGTCCGAAGAAAAGTCCAGCAATACAGGAAAAGCATCAATAACCTTCCCCGTTCTGTCAGGATAAGTGTCAACGTATTCTCTCTACTCTCTCACACACATTGTATATCTGTTAGTGCCTTCCCCAGAATAAGGCTCCATCACTCTTACTACTGCAATAAAGCACCTTCTCTCTCTCTCTCTCTCACCTACGCAATACCCCCACATGGTTATAAAATGTTCTTATGAGTGCAGTTTCTAGAATTCTCTGGTTGATGTCGTTCGTACAATGTTCCAAATAATTCTCAAAATAATTCAATTTCAGCAAAATGTTCATCCCCCAATATGCAACGCATCAGAGGAAGGAGCAGAGTTTTACTTTTTTTTAAATCACTCAGGATGAAAGTGCATCATGAGGCCATTAATCCTCTCAAATATGCTCCACTAATCAAACAAAGGGAGCACCTAAACACTTGAAGACTCACTCTCTTCTTGAAGACAGACGCCACTTTCGAGTTTCGCCAGTTTCACTGGAACACTCCTGTAATCCTAGGAGTTATGGAATATTTCACACAGTGCCACCAGTCACTCTGTAACCATTTCTATCAAAACAAGCTATGAATTGCTGATGAGCTGTTTACCTTTGGTCTTTTCTGTTTGAGAAAAGCATTGTTCATTTTGTGAGAGACACTGCAAAACTTTCATCTGACTACAATTTTGTTTATAATATTGAAACTCTTTGTGCCTTCCCCTGCGAGGAACAATGTAAAATAATGTTTTAACTTCTCTGCATGTTCCCTGAAATCAGTTCCCCAGTCACATCTTACAGGTGTCCCACATATTCTTTCCTGCCTTCCTTCCAAGGGTCACACACACATCATGAAAGTTTTTTATTCGATATGGGAAAACTCTTGCGGTTAGTTTCTTTTAATATTCTTGCCAGTTTTGAAATGTTTTTTCTTTGTATTTTGTTTTATACAATCTGCTTCTTGTTCCAAAAGTTAACTACCCAAATGTGGCCAACGATTAACAATCTGAATTCTTTAGTTTGTGATTGATTAGCATACTTCACAGCATTTGTTCATCATAGATGGTTCATCTTCACATCTTCATATCATCTTCTTTTTCACCAGAGCCAAACATTACTGAGAGTTATTAATCAGTACCTGCTTAAATGTTCCCACATCCCTCCCCCCAACACCCCACCCCCGCCACACACATATCTGCTGACCTTCATCTGTGTCTATTTTCACACTCCGTATTTGACCAGATTTATGACATTTTTCTGCATTTGAAATGCCTGGCTCTTTTCAATCATTCGGGGGGAACCTACGTATGTGGCTGAACACATGATCAGCTAAAGGTGACTCCATTCTCCCAGTTTCCCTGGCTCTGTCATTTCTGTTCGATGATGCCACATTCCAGTGGGAAGATTCCTACATGTCATTCTTTTCTCTCAAACGAGAAATCCCCTAAATCTGATGGACTGAGTTTTCAGCTGTGTCTGGCCCATCTCCCTCACTTCTACCCTCACTCCGTCCTTCCTCCCCAGAACAATGATAGATCTCCCCTTGTCCACACTTCCTTCTGCACTAGAATCTGCATTCACAGAATCATCTTCCGCCACTTCTACCACCTCCAGCAGGACAGCACCAGTAAACACATCTTCCCCTCCAGTCCACCGTCAGAAATTCAGAGGGACCAGTCCTTCTGTGGCAAGCTCCATTACCTCGAACAGTTCCCCACACCCCCATGGAACCTTCCCACGTAAAGCTGCAACTTTTGCCCATTCATCTCTTCCCTCTTCACTGTCCAAGGCTCTAAACACAATCCAGGTGAAGCAGCATTTCACTTATACGCTTTCAATCCAATCTCCTGTCGTTGCTGCTGACAATGCAGTCTCCTTTACATTACTGAGATAAATAGAAACTGATTTGATGAACATCTCCACTCTGTCTGTCGGAATGACATTGTCATTCTGATTGCTCCCCATTTCAAGAACGTACATTGCTCTCAAGATAATGAGAATTCTTTGAGGAGGTAACAACGGTTTGGACAATAGAGAGTTACCTATCTGAACTTCCAGAAGGCCTCTGACATGGTACCCCACAGGAGGCTGCAGAGTAAGATAAGGACCCATGGTTCTCAGAGGATAGGTACTAGCATGGGTAAAAGATTGCCTCTCTTACAGGATGCAGATTGAGGATAAAATTGTCCCTCTCAGGATGGCAGCCGGTGACTTGCAGTGTTCCACAAGAGTCACAACATTTCACTTTATAGGTTAATGATCTGAGTGGCGGGACAGAAGACATTCTGGCTACGTTTGCAGATGAAGCCAAGATAGGTGGAGATGCATGTAATATTGAGGAGGCAGGGAGCCTGCAGAATGATTTCGACAGTTTCGGAGCGTGGGAAAAGGAGTAGCAGATGGAATGCAATTTGGGGCAGTGTGAGGTCATGCACTTTGGTATGAAGAATACAAGCATGGACCATTTACCAAATGGGAAGAAAAATCAGAAATCTGAGGAACGAAGGGACTTGGGATTCCAAGAGCAGGATTTGCCTTAGATAAACCTGCAGGTTCAGTCAGTAGTTAAGAAGGCATATACGATGTTGTCATTCATCTCGAGAGGAGTAGGATATAATGGTAGGGATTCTGAGGCTTTCTAAGGCTCTGGTCAGACCACATTTCCAGTATTTTGTGCCTCATACCTCAGGAAGGATGTATTAGCCTTGGTGTGTGTCAAGGGAAGGTTCACCAGAAATGAAAAACTTAACACATTAGGAACATTGGAGAACTCTGGGTTTATACTCGATGGAGATTAGAAGGATGGGTGGGGGGGAGGGGGGGTGAAAATCATATTGAAATTTACAGAATACTGAATGACCTGGATACAGACAAAATTGGGAGGACGTTGGCACTGGCAGGAGGACACCGGCGTAGAGAAAAGGGAAAACCCATTAGAACGGGGATAAGATGAAACGTCTTCATCCAGAGAGTGGTGACATTGTGGAATTCCTTACCACAGAAGGCTGTGGAAACCAGATCATTTGGCACCAACGATATAGCCAGGAAACGGACTGAGGATCTGAAAAGTGACTCCAGAGAGTTAGTTTGGAAGCTGAAGAGCAGGACGAGTAGAGTAGTGATCTCAGGTTTGCTACCGGTGCCACGAGCTAGTGAGATGAGGAACAGTCAGCGACTGCAGATTTACAATTGGCTGTGGGGCTGGTGCAGGAGGGAGGGCTTCAGATACCTAGACCATCGGGATACCTTCTGGGTAAGGTGGGACCTGTACATGAAGGACGCATTGCACCTAAACTGGAGGGGCACAAGTGGCCTGTTTGGGAGATTTGCTCGTATGATTCTGGCGTGTTTAAAACGCGTTTGGGAGGGGGTTAGGAACAAGACCACATGTCTGAGAGGGGTTTAGTTGCAGACGGGACAGTGAGAGGATATATTGAATCTATCAGGAAGGTTTCTCACGCCATGAAACAAAGGGATCAGTTAAAGTGCATCTGCTTTAATGCAAGGAATGTCTGAACAAAGAGTGACAAACTTAGATTATGGATCAGTACTTGAGGCTACGATATCGTGGCCATGCGGAGACGTAGGTTTCACAGGGGCAGGGATGGTTGCTTGATGTTCCAGGGTTTAAAACGTTTAAATATGTTTCAGAGCAGCACAGAGTCTCAATGATTAGTACTGCTGCCTCACAGCGCCAGAGACCCGGGTTCAATTCCCAACTCAGGGAACTGTCTGTGTGGAGTTTGCACATTTTCCCCGTGGGTGTGCTCCGGTTTCCCTCCATAATCCAAAAATGTGCAGATTAGGTGAACTGGCACATGCTTAATTGCCCGTAATGTTAAATGAAGGGGTAAATGTAGGGGAATGGTTCTGGGTGGGTTGTTCTGTGGAGGGTTCTGTGGACTTGTTGGGCCGAAGGGCCTGGTTCCACTCTGTAAGTAATCTTATCTTATCTAAAAAAGAACGGGGTGGGTGGAAAATGAGGAGAGGATGTCACGTTGCTAATCAGAGAGGGCGTCACAGCTACAGAAATGAAGGTTGTTGAGGAAGGTTTGTCTACTGAGTCAGTATGAGTGGAAGTTAGGAACAGCAAGGGAACAGTCACCGGATTTGGGAGTTTTCTACAGGCCATCTAATAGCAGTAGAGAGATTGAAGATCTCATAGGCGGGCAGACTCCAGAAAAGTGCAAACGTAGCAGGGTTAATGTTATGAGTGATTTCAACTTTTCCAATATCGACTGGAACCTCCTAAGTGCAGATGGTGTGGATGAAGCCGTTTTTGTCAGGTATGTTCAAGATAGTTTCCTTGCTCAGTATGGAGACAGACCAACAAGGGGAGAGGCTATTTTGGATTTGGTGTTCGGCAACGAGCCAGGACAGGTGTCAGAACTAATGGTGGGAGAGCACTTTGTCGAAAGTGATCACAACTGCCTCACATGTAGCATAGTCTGGGAGAGTGAAAGGAGCAGTTTCCAAAGGAAGATATTTAATTAGGGAAAAGGAAATTATGATGCTATCAGACAGGAGTTGGGAAGTACAGACTGGGAGCAATTGTTCCAAAGAAAGGGCACAGCAGATATGTGGAGACTGTTTAAGGAGCAGTTGTTGCGAGTGATACACAAATTTGTTCCTCTGAGACAGGTAAGAAGGGGTAAGATTAAGGAACCTTGGATGACGAGAACAGAGGAACGTCTCGTCAAAATGAAGCAGGCAGCTTACGGAAGATGGAGGAAGCAAGAATCTAACACAGCTTTAGAGGATTACAGGCTTACTAGAAAGGAGCTCATAAATGGACCGAGACGAACCATGATGGGGAACGAATAAGGCTTGGCAAGAAGGATTAGGGAGAATCCAAAAGCTTTTTTCTCATACGTGAGGAGTAAGGGAATAATTAGGGAGAAGGTGGGGCCAATCAGGGATAGAGTAGGGAACTTATGCGTGGAGTCTGAGCAGATAGGGGAAGTCCTAAATGAGTTTTTTGCTTCGATTTTCACCAGTGAAAGGGAACTTGCTGCAAATGAAAACTTAGAGGAGCTGGTCCAGATCAAGATTGATGAAATTGATGTTGTAGAAATTTTGGAAAACATTAAGATAGATACGTCCCCAGGGCCAGATTTATCCTAGACAGCTCCGGGAAGCGAGAAAGGCGTTTGCTAAACTGCTGGTGAGGATATTTGCTTCCTCAGTCTCCACAGGAGTCGTACCGGAGTATTGGAAGGAGGCGAATTTTGTTCCTTATTTCAAGAAGGGTAATAGGGAAATCCCTGACAAGTCAATCTTATGTTTGCGGTCAGCAAAGTTTGGAAAAAATTCTGAGGGATAGGAATTATGACTATTTGGCAAAGCATTGTGTGATTAAAGCATGGCTTTGTGAGGGGCAGGTCATGCCTCACAAATCTGATTGATTTCTTTGAGGAGGTGTCAAGACAGGTCGACGACGGTCGAGCAGTGGACGTGGCGCATGTGAACTTCAGCAAGGCATTTGAAAGTGTCCCCCATGGAAGGCTCATTCATAAAGTCAGGAAGTATGGGATACAGGGAGATTTGGTTATCTGGATTCAGAATTGGCTGGCTATCAGAAGGCAGACAGTGGTTGTAGATGGAAAATATTCTGCTTGGAGGACAGTGTTGAGAGGGATCCCACAGGGCTATGTCCTTTGGCCTCTGCTCTTTTTAATTTTTATAAATGACTTGGATGAGGAGGTTATGGGGTGGGTTAGTAAATTTGCTTATGACACAAAGATTGGAGGCGTCATCGATAGTATAGAGGGCTACTGTAGGCTGCAGCGTGACATAGACAGGATGCAGAGCTGGGCTGAGAAATGGCAGATGGAGTTCAACCTGGGTAAATGCGAAGTGATTTATTTTGGAAGGTCAAATTCGAATCCTGAATATAGCATTAAATACAGGATTCTTGGCAGTGTGGAGGAACAGAGGGATCTGCGTGCGCAAGTGCATAGATCCCTCAAAGATGCCACGCAAGTGGATAGGGTATCAAGAAAGCATATGCTGTTTTGGCTTTCATTAACAGGGGGATTGAGCTTAAGAGCCACAAAGTTTTTTTTTCTGCAGCTCTACAAGTCCCTGGTGAGACCACACTCGGAATATTGTGTCCAGTTGTGGACCCCCTACTATAGGAAAGATACAGGGGCTTTAGAGAGGGTGCAAAGAAAGTTTACCAGGATGCTGCCTGGACTGAAGGGCTTGCTTCATGAAGAAAGGTTGAACAAGCTTGGACCTTTCTGGAGACAAAGAGGAGAGAGGAGATCTGATCGAGGTGTACAAAATAATGAGAGGAATAGAGAGAGTCAATACCCAGAGACTTTTCCCCAGGGTAGGATTGACTAGTACGATAATTCATATTTTGAAGATTTAGGAGGAAGGTAAAAGGGAGACGTCAGAGGTAGGTTCTTTATGCAGAGAGTTGTGAAAGCATGGAATGCATTACCAACTCTGTTGGTGGAAGTAAAGTCATTGGGGACATTTAAGCGACTGATGAACCTGCACGTGAATAGCAGTGAGTTGAGGGGTGCACAGGTTAAATTACTATATTTTATATTAAGATTAAATCTCAGGACAACATCGTGGCCAAAAGGGCCTGTTCTGTGCTGTCCTGTTCTACGTTCTATTTAGTATAATTAAAACAGACTCAGATAAGTTCTTGATTGACAAGGAGATCAAAGATAACTGACAGGAAGCAGGAAAATGGGGTTGAAAATCTATCATTCGTGATCGAATGCCGGAGCAGACTTGATTGTCCGAATGGCTTCATTTCTGCTCGTATACAGTTGTGGTCTTATAATATTTCGGTCCTGGATGGCACGGTGTCTCAGTGGTTTGCACTGGTGCCTCACAGCATCAGGGAACTGGGTTTGATTTCCTCTGGGTGTTCTAGTTTCCTGCCACAGTTCAAAGTTGTGCAGGTTAGGTGAACTGGCCATGCTGAATTGCCGATTGTGTTCAGGGATGTTGATGTTAGGTCCAATAGTCAATGGTCTCCTTATAGTATTAGGGTAGAGAATGGGATTGGTTCGCATACTCTTTGGAGGGTCAGAATAGATCTGTTGTGCAGAAGGGCCTGTTTTCACACTGTCGGGATTCTAAGAAAATGCAGACTGCTGCAATGTTCCAATGAAGCACAACCCACGCTCGAGTAACACCTCACTTTACACTTTGGTACGTTACAGTCTGTAATATTGAATTCCATAAATTCACAGCCTGAACCCACTATGGCTGTTCTCCATTTTCCGTACACTCTCCCTCCTGGGCTCCCTAAGTTCGTGTCGTGTTTATGTTCCATTCAACAGAGAAAATCAATTTCTAATATTTACACATTTATTTACACCCATTATATACCTGTGTCTCTTTCAACATAATTTAAAGCCCATTTGTCTTTCACACTGGGCCTCCAAACACTCGTTCCCACCTCTGCCAAGATACTAAAGCGCTCACTTTCCAATCCTTTACACGTCTGAAGAAGATTTACACTGGACTTGAAACATTAACATTGTTTCTATGTCTCTGAGATGTTGCCAGACCCCTAAGTTCCTTCAAAAATGAAAAGTTACAGAATACATTTTCAATATAGCAAAGATCATTGGATACAGGAAATCTGAAACAAAAACGAAAATTGTTGGACTTACTGGGTGCTTTGAGGAACAGTCACAGAACCCGAAAGATTAACTCTGCTTTCACTTCACAGATGCTGTCAGACTGGTTAGTGTCTTCAGCACTTTCTGTTTTTGAATAAGTTTCAAACATGTGTGTCAAAGCTGCTCACACGCCCTGGCCAACATGGAGAGCCATACACCGGGAAGTGAATGATAATGCAACGTGTACAAATTCATTTGTTCTGAAACTACATAAGGCTGTCGTCACTGACACGACAGAGCTCTTAATCATGGTCATGGAGAGAAACAGCGGGAAACACATTTGCTTTAAAGGCAAGATGGCATTACTGGAGGGGAAAATATTCAGGTGAAAACGTTAAATGCTTTTGAGGAATGCGACAATTGGAGGCATGGCATCATGAAGATACCCAAACAGGATGAGAATTTTTAAAAAAGGAAGTGTTCCCACATGAGAAACTGGGATAGGGCACTGTGTACAGGGGAGGAGGACGACCGTGTCCCCGTGCGAATGAGGACAAGCAGCAGAATTGTATTGCAGATATTGCATCTCAAACTGGGCATTCATGTGATGCTGTAAATCATAGCAGCTGTTGTAGCAGCAGCAGCAGCAGAATTATATTCAACCACAATATAATCTCTCAGTCTACCATTACCATGAAGCTGATCTCCGCTTCAGTGATGATGTGTGGTTGAACATGCCACGGTCAGAACCATGTGTACGTAAACCTGATTACAACCCATTCAAGCTACTGCACTTACTGCTTACATTAACAAACAGCAGAACTAACATCTGATAGAGAGGGCGCCATGATCACAAGACTGTGACCAGTTCTTTTAAAACCAGCTATGAATTACTGCTGGCCTGTCTACTCTTTCTCTTATCTGTTAGAAAATCCTTGTTCCTTTGGTTAGAGATGGTTCAAGAACTTCCCTCCTATTACCATTTTGTTTACATCATTGAAATACTTACTGTGCCTTCCCCTGTGAGGAAAGATATAAAACATGGGTGTAAATTATCTGTCTGCTCCCTGTAGCCAATTCTTCAGTCACACCCTCCAATTATCCTCAGTATACTTTCCTAATTAATTTCACCTAAGATCACACACTCATCTTGAACTTTTTTTATATGCTCGGAAAATATCGTGCTGCTTTTTTTTGTATTTCTTGCCAATTGACTATATCTTGTCTTTTCTCCCCTTTTCCTCGCTTTCTAGATTGATACAGTCATATAGCGCACAAACAGACCCTTTGGTCCAACTTGTCCATGCTGACCAGGTTTTCCAAACTAAACTAGTCCCATCTGATTGCATTTTGTCCATATGCCTCTAAACTTTTCCCATTCCTATGTTTGTCCTAATGAGTTTTAAATGTTGTAGCTGTACTTGCATCTCCCACTCTTCCTCTAACAGCTCATTCCACATACACACGTCACCCTCTGTGTGAAAACATTGATCCTTCATCCATTTCAAATCTCCCCTCTTTCACCTTAAACCTATGCCTTCTATGGTTGAACTCCCCCATCCCGTGGGAAAGACCTTGGCTGGTCACTCTATTCATACCTCTCATGATTTTATAAACTTCTACCATGTCACCCCTCAACCTCCAACATTCTATCTGACAATAACTTTACGAACATGCATTTCAAGATAAAGCACTGCAAATTTGAAACAGTATTCAAATGACAGGTAAATAACATTCAGCCCAAGCTTCATACTGTGATTTATTTTTCTCCATGTTATAATACTAAGGCAGCAGGAAACGGTGACGAGTACCAATAAGAGGTGAAACATCTGAATTGCTTTGTCCAAATGGGGTGATGATTTCTGCAGTGAAAGCACATCACTGGCCTGTACCATATAAGAAGGGGAATTCTTGTATCACACGGTCAGCGTGCAGTTGCCTTTAGCAGAGTGAGATGAAGGCTGAGTATAACTTTTGAAATTTGGATCACAGTGTAAATTCAGTGTAAAAGGGGAGAGGTCTTTTCAATAAGGTTTACTCAAAGATGGAAACTTTCCTGAGTGAGATGTGAGTGGGAGGGTGTAAAACAGCATGAATGGAGAGGTCGAGCCACACTGGGACCAGAGGCAAAGTGGCAGCACAAAACGCAGCTTGATGCTACTGCAGAGTAGGTAGACTTGATCAAAGAGTTTCAGGTGAAGTGGGGGGGGACCATAAGGTAAGATAATGTACTCTGTAATTTGAGAGGGAGAACCTGGAATCAGGAAGGGGACACGAGCAGGGAAGACGATGGAGCAGCAATGGCAGCAGTTTCTGTGGGGAATTCAGGAAGCACAGCTGAAATTCATGCCAAGCATCTGCTTCTGTTCCCTGAAATAAACATCCTACATCTGGCCCTCCACTAATGCTTATCAATAGTATCCTTGAGAGCCTTTGTCAACCATGGGTGCTTCGCTGCTTATCGAGTTCATCTTTTTCAACAGAAACAATAATTACTGATCGGTTTGGGATATCTGCTTGAAAGTCTGCTCACGTATACTCACTGACCTTCCTCTGGGTCTATTTTCACATTATGCTTCAGACCAGATGTGAGGCAGAAATCCTCAAATTAGATGCCTGGTTCTTTTCAATCATTCAGAAGGAACTTCTGCCTGTGGCTGAGCACAAGATCAGTGGAGGCTGACTCAATTCTCCAAGCTTCTCCATCTCTGTTGTTTCTGTTTGACAATGCCACATTCCTGTGAACTGTGTCTAACGTGACCTCCTTTTCCATCAAACCAGAAATCCCCGAATTCTGGTGGACAGGGCCTTCAGCTATGACTGTCCCATCTTCCACGGTGTTGCCCTCAATCCGTCCCCTCCACCCCAGAACAATGATAGTTCCTCCTTGTCCACACTTCCTCCTGCACAAGAATCCACATTCACATATTCATCCTACGCCATTTCCACCAACTCCAGCAGGACAGCATCATCAAACACATCTTCCCCTCCCGTCCTCGGTCAGTATTTCACAGCGACCGTTCCCTCTGTGTCACTGTCCATCAAGCCGAACGTTTCCCCACTCCCCCATGACACCATCCCATGCAATTACAGAAGCTGCAACACTTGTCCATTCATCTCTTCCCTCCTCACTATCCAAGGCCCCAAACATAGCTTCCAGGTGAAGCAGCATTTCACTTGTAACCTTTCAATCTGATCTCCCGTCATTGCTGCTCATAATGCAGTCTCTTTATATTGGCGAGACCAAACAGAGACTGCTTTGAGGAACACACTCACTCTGTCTGTAGAAATAACCCTGGTCTTCTCATTGCTTCCCATTTCAGTAACTTACCTTGCTCTCATGCTAACATTTCAGCCCTGGGCTGCTGCAATGTTCCAAGGCAGCACATCCCAAGGTCGAGTAACAACGCACTTTACACTTTCGTACGTTACAGCCTTTAGAAGTTAATGTACAATTTCATAATTTCACAGTCTGACCCCATTATAACTGTTCTCCAATTTCCGTACAATCTCCCTCCTGGCCTCTCTATGACCTTCTGTGGTTGCATCTTCTTTATCTTTCACTCAATAGAGAGAAACCCTTTTCCCTATTCACATCTTAATTTAAAGCTATTTCACATGGTCTTCTCGTTCACCACTACTAAAAGCATGTTTATCTTTTGCCACACCCTCTTTTACCTGTCAACCCACTCCCCACATCTGTCAAGGTATTATAAAGCTCATTTTCCAATACTTTTTCATTTCTGAAGAAGTGTCATACTGGACTTGAAACAGTAACTCTGTTTCTCTGTCTCTGTAGATGATGCCAGACCTGTTGAGTTTCTCTAGATATGAATAGGCTCAGAACAAGTTTTCAATTAAACAAATAACTATGGATACTGGAAATGAAAATGCATAAATTGCTGGAGAAAATGGGAGCTTTGTAGAATGGTCACTGGTCCTGAAAGATTAACTCTGCTTTCATTCCACGAGATGCTGCCAGACCTGCTGAGTTTCATCAGCAATTTCTGTTTTTGAACAAGTTCCATAGACGTGTGTTAAAGCTGCTCAAACGCTCTGTCTCACACAGAATACACTTGGATGTAACCGATAATGCAAGGTGCACAAATTCCTTGATCTGAAACTACATAAATCTGGCATCACTGACACTGCAGAACTCTTAATCTTGGTCAGGGAGAGAAACAGAGGGGAACACATTCACATCAAACACAGAAGATGGCATTGGGGGGAATGGAAAAGATTCAGATGCATATGTTAAGGGGTTTGAGTAAAGTAACAAATTGGAGGTGTGACACCAGAAAGAGACCCTCAGCACAATGAGAATAGGAAAATTGAAGTGTTACCACATCAGACACCAGGTTAAGACACTGAGTACAGGGCTGATGGGTGAATGGGTCTTGGTATAAACAGGGGGATAGTCAGTAGAATTAAATTGAACATATTGGAGCTCAAAGTGGGCATTCATGTGATGTGGTAGAATCACAGCTGCAGCAGAATTGTATTCAACTACAATCTGGAACATTTTCCCCAGGATAATCCCTCAGTTTACCATTACCATCAAGCTGATCTATGGTTCAGCGATGAGTGCGGGTGAACATGATAGGGTCGGAACCATGTGTACCTAAACCTGAGGACAATCCATTCGAGCTATCGCACTTGACCGGTTATATTCGCAACAGCAGGACTAACATCTGATACAGAGGGCGAAATGATCCCAAGACTAACAGATCAGATCGAAGTTCTGCAGTGCTGCCACATCCAGACATAAATGTCGATGGACTATTAAACAACTCACTGGGGGAGAGGACTCCATAAATATCACCAACCTAAATAACGGGACAGCCCTGTCCATCAGTGTAAAAGTCATGGTTGTATTATCTGCACCACCCTCAGCCAGAAGTGTTGAGTTGATGATCCACCTCACCCTCGCCATGCTGCCCGTAGAATCACCCGATGCCAGTCTATAATCGATCTGACTCACTGCATGTGACATGAAGAAACAGCTGAATGCAGTAAATACGACAAAGGCAATGGGTCCTGACCCCATTCCTGCAATAGGACTGAAGACTTATGCTGCACAACAAGCCGTGTCCCTGGGGAAGCTGTTTCATTCCAGATCCAACTCTGACATCTCCCTAGCAATGTGGAAATTTACTCAGCTATGTCCAGTCCCATAACAAGGGAATAACTACTGTCTGACCATTTACCAAGCCCTGAATCCCATTGCAATAGCCACATTGGTGGGAGTTCTTTTTGACAGATCTGTAAAGTAGCACAGAAATAACCTGCTCAGTGTGGTTTCAGATAGCTCCCCATGTGGAGATGGTGCTGTTGTAGAAATATCACTGGATTACTAATCGAGACCACGCTAATGTTCTGGAAGCTGGTGGACATTATAAATAATAAAATATCGAGATGTAAAACCTGGAGTCATTAACAGTGACCTTGAAGCCAATGTCGATTGTAAATGCCAATTTCCTTCCCCAATGTACTTTCAGGAATTGAATCTCGGGTGCTTTCCTGGTCTGGCCTAAAAGTGACTCCAGACACACAGATATATGAAAAACTCTTCAATGGTCTCGGAAACGGCCAAGCAACAAACTCTACTGTATCAACTGCTCTGAGGTCTTAAAGAATAAAACAACACCCAGCACCAGCCTCAGTATTGGAACGGGAAACACTATCTTATTGACCCTGCAGAGACCTCCTTCCTAACATCTAGGAGTTGGTGACAGCATTTACAGAGCTTTCCCACAGATTGCACAGAAACATCGGGAATGGAGTAGGTCATTCAACACACTGAGCACCCTCCATTCTAGTTCATGGTGAAAATCTCCTCAATTCAGTTTTCCCCACACAGTGTTCATATCCTTTAGTATGTTTAAACATCAGAACATATAAAATAGGAACTACTGTATTCCCTTTGGTGCATAAATTTTGATCCTCCATTCAATATACAGGCAGCTATCCAATAAGGTGTGCTTATTAAACGCAATTTCGCTGCAACACAATTAGTGAATTGATCCCCTTTCTTTATAAAGCGAGCTCCCATTCACTGTTATGGGAGACCATCTCTGGCACCAGCTGAACAGCAAATCCCAGCCTCAGGATCCCTCTGTCTGCCAAATGTACCCTCAGTGTGTTCAGATAAAGCAGGAATGTAATCCGCTCTGCAAGCCTTGAAATTCAGCCTGAATGTGGGATTTGTAGTCTACATTTAGAAGGAATTTTATTTCAAACCGGGAGGGGAATACCTAGGAGAGAACTGGAATGCTGTTTCGGCATCACGTGGTCAGTCAGCTCGCGCGCTTTCTGGTGAAGATCTTGGTGAAACGTACAGTGCTGTAGTCAGTGTCTGTCGTGTTAAAGGGTGACATTTACTGCACTAATTCCTCACAATACACAGTTTAAATATTTATGCAGCCTGTGCTATTGTTTGTGTTAGGCTGACTATTATTTTTGTTTTGATTTTTACTGGTAATTTTGGGGGTCCGCACCGAAGTCTCTTTTTCCCATTGGCCCCATTATTGATATTGCACCGTTTTCTATAACACGGTGTTCCACGGGAATACAGTTGCCATATTATTGGATAACTGCCTGTAATTATTGCTGATTCTATACCTCCACAACCAAACTCCTGCACTGTCCTCATCCCTTCTGTGTCTTGAAATCTTTATTTATATTCAGTACCTTAGCTTTCATAACCTGATCAGGAAAATAATTCCCCAAGTTCACGAGTCTCTGAGTGCAGGCATTTAGTCTCATCTCAACGCACTTTGGCCTGGCTGTACCCAACACTGTGAGCCCGTGTTTTGGATATCCCACCCAGGGGAATTATCATCCCTGCTTCCAATCTGTCTCGCCATGTCAGAGTTTTATATAGTTCACCCATTTTCCTAAACCTCATGGAATACAGGCACAGTCGCCTCAAACCCTCTTCCCACAACAAGCCTGTCATCCCAGAGATCTGTCTGGTCATCCTTCGCTGCTCTCCCTCAATGTCAGGTTTGTCCTTTATTAGGTAAGGAGACCAAAATTGCACGCAATACTGCACAATGTTCAAGATGGGGTCTCACCAAGGCCCTGTATAGCTGCAGTAAGACACCCTTATTCCTGTACTCAAAACATCCTGAAATGAAGGTCAGCACACCATTCATTTTCAACAAAATGGTGTATTCCCATGACAGCTGAGCCTGCTCTAACCTGAGTAGGAATCTTAAAGCAGGCTGGTCAAGTGTGGCTGCTGCTGTACATGGTCTTAGTGAGATCACTTCTGGAGTAATGTGCACAGATTTAATCTCCTCACTAAGAAAGGGTATTGGTATTAATTCAGATATTATTCCCTCAACTGAATTCTGCAATGAAGATGTTAATCATAGAATCCCTATAGCGTGGAAGCAGACCATTTGACCCATCGACTAAACGCTGATCCTCTGAAGGCCATACCATACAAACCCCACTCCCCAACCCATTTCCCAACCCAATCTCTGCAACCTAACATTTTCCATGCCCAATGCACCTAACTGGCACATCTTGGGACTTTGGGAGGAAACTGCAGTACCCGACAGGCACCCCTTGCAGGCACAGGGAGAATGTGCATAATCCACACAAACAATGACCCGAGACTGAAACTGAACCAGATCTCTGGTGCTGGGAGGCAACAGTGCTAACCACTGAGCTACATACTGTGGACCACGCAACCTGCCTGCTCAATTCAACATTCGAAATGTGGCATAACAGCAGGGAGATTCCATAAGTCTCCAAACTTGTCATTGTGCAACAGGATGAGGACAATGATATCTTAAGCAGCTTGGTCAGGAACAGGCGCAGGACATGTAAGACATCGAAGCTATAGTGTAGGAACACCAGGAGGACATTCAGCCCATCTTGTGTGTAAAGCAGGAACAGAATGAATCCAATCAGCCACCCATGTCCCTTACACAGCAATTGGAGCCGATCTTTCTCAGCCTCGTACCTATTTCACAGGAATTGAAACGGACTGTCGAGGTTATGGAAAGGGAAGAACTTAGAATAACCAACTTCAATCGGGAATGGAAAGGTATGAGCAAACGAGTGAAGACAAATTGTTCGAATCTGTTATTAAGGAATTAACAACAGGAGACTTTGAAAGTCAAACCACAACCCATCAAAGTCGACATGATTGTATTCAGGATAAATCATGCTTGAATGATTTTCCTAACTTTTTTTAAATTAAAAAGTGTGACAAACAAGTTGAATAACGGGGATCTGAAAGATGTATTATATCTGGACTTCAAGAAGGCAATGCTTGTCGAAAGATTAATATGCAAGAGAAGAGCACATGAGTTAGAACAATTTATTTGCTTGGAGAGAAAATTGGCTAAACAATCAAAAAACCATGATATGGAGGTGCTAGCTTTGGACTGGGTTGAGTAAGGTCAATAATCATATGGCACCAGGTTATAGTCTGACGGGTTAATTTGAAAACACAAGATTTCATTGTCCTGCTCCTTCGTCAGGTGTTAGAGAGAAAAGACCTTAGGCACAAAATTTAGAAGGAAAAGATGAAGGGACTGCACAACACATGCACATGAATTGATCACATCGAAGAGGCTGCTAAATCTTTCATGGGTTAGAATGGAGAAGCAGGTTTTGATTGATGAATATGCAAATCCAGAGTTCTTTCAAGTCCTGACTGGAGATACCTTCAGGTATTATCGATGTAAAGGAGGTGACCCCTCCAGTAAGACAACGTATTTTAGGCATTTGGTCTTGTTTGGAGTCTGTATGTGTCTTCACCTGGAATCAGACTAGGTTTACTTCCAAAGTAGTAGTCAATAAAATATCGTATTGACTGACTGTCTCCAAATTGTATTTTTTTTTGAAAAAATATAATGCATCTGGAAATACAAACCGGCAAAAGAAAATTCATCTGACAGATTAGATGTGTTTGTGTGTGTGTCTTTGCGCGCATGTGCGTGTGTGTGATTGAAAACAAGGTGGAGTGTCTGTGGGAGGGAGAGACAGTGTGTGTGTTTGTGAAACAGTGAGGGGGAGTATGTGTGTCTTTGGGAGGGTGAGAGAGGGTATGCATGTGTGTGAGAGGGGGAGAGTGTGTGTGCATGTGAGAGAGGGGGCATGTGTTTGTGTGCGGGGAGTAGAGGGTGAATTTGCATGGGTGTATTTAAAGGGGAGAGGGAAAGGATGTGTGTCTCCTCGTTAAAACACAGGAAGGTTTGGCAGATCCCTTTCCCCACATACACTCACTCTGTGGTTTCAGAGCTCCCCGTCTCTGCAGCCTCTGCTCCATTTGTAGTTCATGTTGCAGACCCAGATTCTGTAACTACAGTCCCCATGCTCCATCCAGAGTTGGTTCACCAAATCCTCAGGTCTCCCTGAATGTCTGAGGCAGCTCACAGCACAACCTCCAGTAAACCATCTCCATCACCTCCACTAACCTTTCCATGACAGGAGGCAGCCAGATGCTCCTCAGCTCCTGTTCCTTGACAATAATACTCGAGGGGTTTCCTCATGGTATGGACTGCACAATCAACTTAGAGGGACAAACACAGGCCATCAGAGGTCAGGCACAGGCCAAGTTTCAAGGACGTGTCTCAAAGCTGCTGGAACCCCCTTTCCAACTTGGAGCAACAGCCCGCCACATACCATTGCATTGTTTCTGAGATTCACAATGCCAGCACTTGATCCACTCGGGAGTGAAAAAAACAACACCAGGGAAAGGTACAGAAAAACAAATAATTAATTAACTGATAACATGTTGTGAAAATATGGATACGGAGACAGGGGAGTGGGAGTAACTGGAGAAGTGAGACAATGGTGGGTCCAATCACAAGAATGAGAGCGTTCAATAAAATTATTGCCAGATCAGTTGAAATGGTTAGTTACGTCAAATTGTGAATCTGCCTCACAGTTCCATCCAAGACACCATAAACTGGGGCAAGGGACTAGCCAGAATGGGGAGCTATGCACACCATGCTCGTCGACTACTCTATAAACTGGACTACCTGGACATGGGGACCATTGCAAACCTTTGCCAGTATATTGCTACTATACTTGGACTACAGAAATGTCTTGCACGGGAAGATGTGTAACCCATGCAGTAAGTGACTGTAAATAGACTCCCACAAATGTATGGCTCAGTATCTCCACTGCTGAAATATGAAATAAGGGAGTGTGTGTGTGTGTGTGTGTGTGTGTGTCTGTGTGTGTTGGTGGCAGTAGATATGAAAATTATTATTTGAGAGAGAATAGACATAGAGGAAATCAGTTTAAATGTGAATACCTGACAGGGTTTTGTGTCATTAACCGAAGGAGACTGAGGACCGTGTCATAGACAGAGGTGACGACGTGCTTGAGAATATTAAAGTAAAGGCATTGCCAGACCCAACAACAATATAAAGCAATCCGTACAGGAATGATGGGATTTTGGTTGCATTTAGATACAAGCCATGGAATACCGACTCAGATTTGGTTAAGCAACAGCAGATTATTGGCTTTATTAAGACTGTGTTTCATAGCTGAAGGTTCAAACAGCAGATGGGATGAACCAGTGAAGTATATTCTGCAGTTCTCAATAGTTAAAATTAGGAATGGTCAGGATATGGTGTCAGTAATCAGCTTGTGGCCAAAGGGATCACCGTAGTTGTGACTCGTCTGTTTCAGCCTCAGTTATTGGCCAGGGATGAGATGGAGTCAGTGGAAGGAAATGGAGTTTGCATCCAGAACAGAGTGACCTCCAAGCTTTCAATATTAAAATGGCAAGGCCAATGATGCAATGAATCCTAGTTCATACCAGAAAGTGCATAGGTCAACCAACAAGGTCCAGTACCAGAACTAAAGAAGGAGAGAAAGAATGCACAAGTTCACTGTTGTTTGATGTGGTTTGGAGCGTGAATACTTACAGAGTAAATGAAAAGAACATTAATACAGTCGCGCATGGTTAATGCAAATGATAAATCGACAGTGAAACTTACCAGGGACACCAACAATAGCCAGGATAGGATAATAAAAACATTGAATAATGTGAAGTACATATTTGATCCGGAATGATAACGGCCACCAAGAGTATGTAGAAAACATCCAAACATAATAGGATAAACCCCTGTCCATTGTTGGAATTTTCCAATCTTTTGTTCTCAGATTCTGATCCATTGTTGGAATTTTCCAATCTATTGTTCTCAGATTCTGATCCATTGTTGTAACATTCCAGTATAACATTCTCAGATTCTGATCCACTGTTGGAACTGTCCAGTCTAATGTTCTCAGTTTCTGATCTCTCCCTCTCTCTGGAGCAGCCGATCCCTGTTAGTGCTATCGGTGATGCTCCCGCCCATACTATGGGATAACATATTGAATCGAAACCCTTTTATCATTAAAAGATGGAAACTCTCCACTGGGATAATTAGAATCCATGGAGACTGACATTAGTCACAGTCACCAAACAAATAGGTTCAGTTAACCAGTTCCTTACATCATTTTACATAACACAATAAAAGGGAACATTTACTAGGTTTGGATGGAATGAATGAGAGTTGCTGAGGTATAGATCATAAATCTTTCATTTTTTTAAATCTGTCTTCCCTATATGAGGGAGTATTGTCAGAAAACTGCACTGTTGTATCTGTTTCACCCTGTTTATAAAAGGAGACAGGAATAAAATAACAGACTAGCTGCACAAAATGTTTGGTGGAGACGTTTCTAGATACCTTTGTGTAATGCTGCTCCAAGATTGAAATTCCCTGTTATCAAGTCCTTTCTTAACCTTGTGACATCATTCAGAGCATTCAAACTGCTGCTCAGGAACAGGGAGAAACAGGAGGCAGTCACTCAACTGCTCGATTCTGGGATACAGGGAAATCTGGAGGCTAGTGAGGCCCAGATTTATGTTCCCCATAAACAGGAGGAGGTGACTCACTACCCACCAGTCTGGGACACTGGGAGAGAAGAGGAATTGAACTAAAAGAAACATCTGAATAAGTTGCATGAGCGAGTCATTCAATCCTGCTCCAACATTCTTCAAAACCATGGCTGATCTGATTGTAATTCCCTCATTACATTTTACAGAGATTCCCCTGTCTGCAGCCTCTGCTCTATTTGTTGGTCATGTTGCAGATCCAGATGCTGGAACTACAGTCACCATGTTTCATCCAGTTTTGGATCACCACAGCCTCTGGTCTTCCTGAATTTCCACAGCAGCTTAAAACACAGCCTCCAGGAAACCATCCCCAGCATTTCCACGAACGTACAAAAACTAGAGTTAAGTCAAATGTTAGTCAAAGGCAAATGAGAAGCCTGGTCTGAATCACTAACAGTTGTGAGGATTCCTCATGTTACTGAGCACATGAGCAGCAGAGAGTGATTAACACAGGCATTCAATGAATAGGAACAGAGCAAGTTACAAAGTTGGACCTCGAAACTGTTAAAACCCCGTTATCCAACATGGAGCACAGGGCAGGACACTGGGAAGTCAAAGAAAACGCAAGCAATGCTTTTTTGAACACTTTCTAAGCTTCTTAGTGTTGGAAGCTGATGCTCTTGAGTGAGCAACATTCAAGGACAAGAAAAGATATAGGACAGTTATTTACATTGAAACTGGACAATTAAAACTAGATGGTGGGGAAGCAGTTTAAACACCAACAAATAGGAGGGATTTGGGAAATAGACAGAGGGAGAGAGACTCTGAGTCAGTGTTATGGAAGGATGTGTTTGCAGGTTTCAGAATGCTGAAATGAAGACATTTCGATCATATCTCGCAACATAGGTTAGCATGTCCGGGAATGATGAATTAATACAATATTGGTGCAAGGTCAGATAGAGTCAGAGTCTCGGAGATGTACAGCACAGAATAAGAAGCTTCAGTCTAACTCGCCCATGCTGATGGGATATCCCAAATTAAACTAATTGCATTTGGCCAATGTTGATGTAAGCCCTTCCTCTTAATGTACCCATTCCAATATCATTTAGACGTTATAATTGCAAAAGCCTCCACCACCTCCTCTGGCAGCTCATTCCACACATGCAACATCCTCTGTGGGAAAAAGTTGATCCTTAAGTCATTTTTAAATCTTTTCCCTCTCATCGGAAATCCATGGCCTCTAGCTTTGGGGAAAAAAGCCCTTGGCTATGCACACTATATATGCCCCTCACGCTACAAGAATAAAATAACCCAATCATCAAAGTTTGTGAGAACGCAATCTACTCGCACTCTCCCTATCGCTCCAATCCTGGCAAAATCCTTGTAAATCTTTACTGACTCCCTTCATGTTTCACAATATATTTCCAAAAGGAAGGAGACGAGAATTGAATGCAGTACACCAAAAATAGCCAAAGTAATGTGCTGTACAGCAGCAACATGACCACCCAATTCATATATTCAAAGCACTGGCCAATAAAGGCAAGCATACCAAATGCCTTCTTCACTATACTACCCAACTGTGACTCTACTTTCAAGAAACTATGAACCTGCATTCCAAGGTCTCTTTGTTCAGCAACACTCCCCAGGACGTTAGCATGAAGTGTACATGCCCTGCCCTGATTTGCATTTCCAAACTGCAGCACCTCCCATTTATCTAGATTAAAAACCACCTGCCAATTATCAGCCCATCTGCCCGTCTGATCAAGATTCCATTGTACTCTGAGGTAAACCTTCTTTGCTGTCCACTCCACCATCATTTTGGGTTCCATCTGTAAACGTAGCAACTATTGTTGCAATGATCACATCCGAATGATTTCTGTGAATAGTAAAAACCAGTGGAGCCAGCACCAACCGTTGCAGCACACCAATGGTCACAACCCTCCTTTTCGAAAAACAATCCTTCACCACCACCCTCTGTCTCCTGCCTTCGGGCTAATTCTGTATACATATGGCTAGTTCTCCCTGTATTCCATATGAACTAAACTTGTCAACCAATCTACCATGCAGGAAGTTGGAAACTGCCTTACTGAAGTCCATACCAACAATATACACATCTGCCTCAATGAATCCTCTTAGTCACTTCTTCAAATATACTCAGTTAATTTAGTGAGACACGACTTTCCATGCTTCGATCCATGTGGCCTATCACTTATCAGTCCTTGCTTTTCAAAATTCATGCAAACTTTGTGCCTCATAATCCTTATCAACAGCTTGCCCTCCACTGAAGTCTGGCTCACTAGATTTTCCTTACCATCCTTCTTAAGTGTTGTCAATAATCGCACCAAGTTCGCAAGCCTCCGATCTTCTGGTACCTCATCTGTGACAATTGACGATACAAATAACCTTCTACAGCCACTTATGTTCTCCAATAGTTTCTCTAATGCTTACCTTCCCCTGTTTGCATATGTTCCTCCCAATGCACTTTGCTTTAATGTTTTCTGATAACTTACTGTGTGTGCTGATTAAACCTCCTCCTGAATATCTGACTGTACCACATTCACTGATTCACTACTCTTTACATCTACAAGAGATATCTTCTAGAGAAAAATTGCAAATTATAACTTCCCTTTCATAAATGCAGAACAACTCTCTTGACATTTGCTATTACTTGTCCAATAAGTGTCCAATAAGATCTTCCTTACAATAGGTTGCAACAGATTACCTACTGTGCATGACAACCAACTGGCCTGTAGTCCTCTACTCTCCCACTTCTTCCCTTCGTAAATCATTAGAATGCATTTAGAACCTTCCGAAGTGAATACAGAGAAATACAGTGGCCCCCTTTGGAATCAACATGTGTATTGGTGTTTTCTCTGAAATTTCAGTTTGAATTATATCCGGTCTGTCAGACTGATCAATCCTCATCCCAGTTCTGTTTCCAAATACTACCTCATAACTGTATATGATGATTTTACTCTTTAGTTACAAAGGTCCCATGGCGACTTGGTATTTCTCGGAGATTTTCTGGATCTTCCTCTTTGAAGACAGACGCAATGTCACTGTTTTGTCTCCTTGTCATTTTTATGTTCTCTACAATAAATTCTCATATCCACACATTCGCTGTGCCACATTTGATCTTGGTTTCATTTTCCTTTCAAGGATGAACAGACGCTTTTCGCTAGTATTTAGAAATAACAAAGAAAATCACAGCACAGGAACAGGCCCGTCAGACCGCTAAGACTGTCAATCTAGAGCCTCTATCTTTATCTGTTGCCTATTTTCTAAGGTTCTGTATCTCTCTGCTCCCTGCCCATTCACGTATTTGTCTTGATACGTATTAAATGACGCTTTCGTCCCCGCCTCTACCACCTCCGCTGGCAACGCATCCCAGCACCAATAACCCTCTGTGCAAAGAACTTTTGCAGCATATCCCCAGTAAGCTGTTCCCCTTTCATCGTGAATTCTTGACCCCTAGTAACTGACTCCCCCACTCTCTGAATAAGCTTCTTGCTACCCACCCTGTTTACATCTCTCATGATTTTGTAAGCCTCAATCAAGTCCTCGCTCAACCTCCGTCTTTCGAATGAAAATAATCCTAATCTATCAAATCTCTCTTTATAGATTGTTCTCTCCATCCTTGGTAACATTCTGGTGAAAATCCTCTTCCCTCTTTCCAAAGCATCCAGATCCTTTCAGTAATGTGGCAACCAGAACTGTCTGCAGTATTCTGAATGTGGCCGAACCAAAGACCTATACAACTGTAATATGGCCTGCCTACTCTTGTACGCAATAGATTCCAACCGATTCCCTCCTGTGGGTGACGAGTTAACTGGTCTGTGGTTCTCCACTTCATAAATTGTTGGAATGCAGGAAGGAAAGTATGCTGTATGCCTTCTTGATCATTCTGTCGACATGCCACTTTCAGCAAACAATGAACCTGAACACCCAGATCTCTCTGTATATCAATTTTCCTTAGGGCTTTTTCCAGTTACTGTATAATTCCCTCTCGAATTGGATCTTCCAAATTCCATCACCTCACATCTGCCCTTTCTCCACCCAACTCTCCAATCTATCTACATTCAGCTGTGTTCTCTGACAGTCCCCTCAACTTTCTGCTACTCTACCAATCTTTGTGTCATCTGCAAACTTGCTAATCAGACCACCTATACCTTCCTTCAGATCATGTAAGTACATCACAACAAACATTGGTCCCAGCACGGATCCCTGTGAAACACCACAAAGAACAGTTGTCCATTTTGAGAAACTCCCTTCGATTACTACTCTCTGTCTTCTGTTGCCCAGCCAGTTCTCTAATCCACCTAGTTAGTACACCATGGAACCCTGCGACGTCGTTTTCTCCATCAGTCTATGTCATTAAACGCCTTACTGAAGTCCATGTATATGACATCTACAGCCCTTTCTCCACTATCAACTTTGTCATTCCTCAAAGAATTCTATGATGTTTGCTAAGATGTGACCTTCCATGCACAAATCATGGAAGGTCTTGTGTAGAGTCGACGTGTTTTACCCTGAGTCATAACGGTTTTATTTCCAAAGCAGGAAATTATACTTCAGGGTCCTCCTCGTGTTTCTGACCACGCGATCAGCTGAGAGGGACAAACACAAGTGTTCAGTGGACAGGCACAGACCAAGTTTTAAAGGTATAAGTCAAAGATGCTGAAACTCCCTGTCCAACGTGGAGCATCACTTGGGGCACACCGGGAGGGGAACAACAACCCGAAACACAACCCCCTGTCCATGGAGCACCACATGTGATGCACCAGCAACAGTCCAATACACACACCGCTGTCCAACATGGAGCACGACGTGGGACACACTGGGAAGGGAACAACTGCCCTGCACCCACAAACACACACCGCTTCATGAAGCACGTCAAGGGATACAATAAAATGCCACAATGATTGACTGCGTACAAATTGAATGTTGTTTTGAACAAAATAAAATCTATCCACAAATATAAATCTGCAAATGCAAATTAGCCTCCCAGATTGATAGGTCTGTCTGTGCGAGAGATGCGGAGTGTGTGTGTGTGTGTGTGTGTGTATGTGTGTGTGTGTGTGTATGTGTGTGTGTGTGTGTGTGTGTGAGAGAGTGTGCACGTGCGAGAGTGTATGTTTAAGGATGAGAGTGAGAGCCTGTGCTCACATTAAGACACAGACAGATTTGGCAGATCCCTTTCCCCACACACACCCAGTCCGTGGATTCAGAGCGTCCACGCTCTGCAGCCTCTGCTCCATTTGTTGTTCATGTTACAGACACTGATGCTGTGACTGCAGTCCCCATTCTCCATCCAGAGTTGGGTCACCAAATCTTCTGGGCTCCCTGAATGGATGAGGTTGCTCACAGCACAACCTCCAGCAAACCATCCCCAGCCGCTCCACTCCACTAACTTTTCAATAACAAGGGACAATCAGACTTCACTCCACTAAAAGTGAGATATCTACTCCTTTATAATTATACTGCAGGGCCCTCCTCGTGTTTCTGACCAAGCGATCAGCTGTGAGGGACAAACACAGGTGTTCGGTGGACAGGCACAGACCAAATTTAAAAGGCATGAGTCAAAGATGCTGAAACTCCCTGTCCAACATGGAGCACCACTTGGGACACACCGGGAAGTGAATAGCAACCCGAAACACAACCCCCTGTCCATGGACCAGCACATGGGATGCACCAGCAACAGTCCAATACACATACCGCTCTCCAACATGGAGGACGACGTGGGACACACTGGGAAGTGAACAACTGCCCTGCACAAACACACGCACACCTCTTCATGAAGCACCTCAAGGGGCACACCAAGAAGTGAACAACAGCCCATCACACACTCCCCTGTCCATGGAGTAACACATGGGACACAGCGGGAAGTGAACAATCGCCTGACACACACCATCACATTATTTCTGAACATGATAATTCCAGTATTTGATACACAACCAAAACCCAAGGCCAGAGATAGATAGAAATGGACAGAGATATTCACATTAAAGTTAGAAATGGGCAATTTATACAGAAACAGAGTATGTTGCTGAAATATGAGAAAAAAGAAACAAGGGAGTGGGTCTATCTGGAGCAGTGAGACCTTGGCGGCTCAAGTCACAAGAATGAGAACATTGAATAATGGCATTGCCAGATCAGCTGAAAAGATTTGTTCCACTAAATTCTGAATTTGCCTCACAGAACAAACGCAGAAACTATACACTGCGACAAGTAGACTACCCAGCATGGAGAGCAGCGCAGCTTATGCTAGTATATTGCTCAGTATTTAGGGCTATCTGCCCAGCATGGAGAGCTGTGAAGACTATCCCAGTGTTTTGCTCAGTTCACTGGACCATCTGGCCAGCATGGAGAGCTGTGCAGACTATGCCAGTGTATTACTCAGTAAACTGGACTCTCTGCCCAGCATGGGGATCTGAGCAGACTATCCCAGTGTTTTGCAATTACTGGGAATTGTTGTCATTTGTCTATTTCAGCTTCAGATATATGCCGGGGACGAGATGGAGTCAGAGGAAGGAAATGCAGTTTGTAACCGGAACAGAAGATAGTGACCTCAATGCTTTCAATATTTAGATAGCAAGTGCAGTGATACAAGGAATCATGGTTCACAGCTGTAACTGAGCAAGTCAACATAGCAACCCATGAGTAACACTGCCAGAAGCAAGGAGGGAGAGAGTGATTTAACAATTTAGTAGTGGTTTGTCAAGTGAATATCTGGATTCAGAGTCTTAGCAGAAACAATAACAGTGGCAAGGACGGTAGAATGAATGAAAGAACAGTATTACTGTCAAACATGATTTATAGAATTATTGACTGAACAGTGAGACTTAACAGGTACGCTAACAAAAGCCAGGATTGGTTAATAAAAATATTGAATAATGTAAAGTGCTTATTTGATCCGCCACGATAATGACCTTCGATCATAATATGTAGAAAGAAACCAAACATCGCTGTTTAAACTCCTGTCCGTTCTTATAACATTCCAGTCTAATGTTCACAGATTGTGATCCATTGCTGTAACATTCCAGTCTAATGTTCTCAGATTCTGATTCATTGTTGCCGACTGATGTAACGGGTCCACAACGGATGCCAAATACCTGCCCTGCCTTCATCCATGGAACATCTGGACAACAAGGATGCCTACACCAGACTCCTGGTCATTGACTACAGCTCTACCTTCAACATCATTATCCCCTCCAGGCTGATCTTAAAACTCCGTGACCTTGATCACGGCTCCACCCTCTGTAACAAGATCCCCGGTTTCTGACACACAGGTGACAATCTGTGAAGCTAGGTATCTGCACATTCTCCACAATAAAACACAACACTGGAACTTCTGGAGGATGTGTTCTCTACCCCCTATTGTACTCCCCGTGCACCCACAGCAGTGTCCTCAGCCCCCTACTGCACTCCATGTACACCCACGGCTGTGTCCTCAGCCCCCACTCTACTCCCTGCATACCACAGCTTTGCCTTCATCCCCAACTGTACGCCCTGTACACCCACATCTGTGCAGTCAGCTCCCTACTATACTCCTTCTACACCCACGGCTGTGCCCTCAATCCCCTACTGTACTCCCTGTACACCCACGTCTGTGTCCTCAGCCCCCTACTGTACTCCCTCTAATCCCACGGCTGTGCCCTCAGCCCTCTACTGTACTCCCTGTACTCCCATGGCTACGTCCTCAGCCCCCAACTGTGTTCCCTGTATACCCACGGCTGTGCCCTCAGCCCCATACTGTACTCCCTGTAATCCCGTGGCTATGTCCTCAGCCCCTACTGTACTCCCTGTACATGCACGCTGTGCCCTCAGCCCCGTACTGTAGTCCCTGTACACCCACGGCTGTGCCCTCATCCCTCTACTGTACTCCCTATACACCCACGGCTGTGTCCCTCAGCCCTCAATCTACTCCCTGTATACCACAGCCTTGCCTTCAGCCTCAACTGTATGCCCTGTGCACCCATGTCTATGCACTCAGCCCGCTACTGTACTCCTTGTACTCCCACAGCTGTGTCCTCAAATCCCTACTGTACCCCCTGTACACATGCGGCTGTGCCCTCAGCCCCCTACTGTACTCCCTGTAATCCCATGGCTGTGACTTCAGCCCCCTACTGTACTCCCTATACACCCACGGCTGTGCCTTCAGCCCCCTACTGTACTCCCTGTACTCTCATGGCTGTGCCCTCAACCCCCTACTGTACTCCCTGTACACCCACGTCTGTGTCCTCAGCCCCCTATTGTACACCCTGTGCATCCATGGCTGTGTCTTCAGTCCCCTACTGTACTCCCTGTGCATCCACAGCTGTGCCCTCAATCCTCTACTGTACTCCCTATACACCCACGGCTGTGTCCTCAGACCCCTACTGTACTCCCTGTACACCCACGGTTGTGTCCTCAGCCCCCTACTGTACTCCCTATACACCCACGGCTGTGTCCCTCAGACCCCTACTGTACTCCCTATACACCCACGGCTGTGTCCTCAGCCCCCTACTGTACTCCCTATACACCCACGGCTGGGTCCTCAGTCCCCTACTGTACTCCCTGTGCATCCACGGCTGTGCCCTCATCCCTCTACTGTACTCCCTATACACCCACGGCTGTGTCCTCAGTCCCCTACGGTACTCCCTGTGCATCCACGGCTGTGCCCTCAGCCCTCTACTGTACTCCCTGTACACCTACGGCTGTGCCTTCAGTCCCCTATGTACTCCCTGTACACCCACGGCTGTGCCCTCAGCCCCCAACTGTACTCCCTGTACACACACGGCTGTGTCCTCAGCCCCCTACTGTACTCCCTGTACACCCACCGCTGTGCCCTCAGCCCTCTACAGTACTCCCATGGCTGTGTCCTCAGCCTCATACTATACTCCCTGTACACTCACGGCTGCGTCCTAAGCCCCCAACTGTACTCCCTGTATTCCCACGGCTGTGAGCTCAGTCCCGCTACTGTACTCCCTGTGCATCCACGGCTGTGCCCACAGATCTCTACTGTACTCTCGGTACACCCATGGCTGTGCCCTCAGCCCCCTACTGTAATTCCTGTACACCCACGGCTGTGCCCTCAGCCCCCTACTGTACTCCCTGTCTCCCACGCCTGTGCCCTCATCCCCTACTGTACTCCCTGTACTCCCATGGCTGCGTCCTCAGCCCCCAACTGTACTCCCTGTATTCCCATGGCTGTGCCCTCAGCATCATACTATACTCCCTGTACACCCACGGCTGTGCCCTCAGCCCCCTACTGTACTCCCTGTACACATGCAGCTGTGTTGCCAAATTCTAAACAACGCCAGCTACAAGTTCGCCAATGACATCACCAAATCAGGAGGGATATCAAACAACGATGAGTCAGAATACAGAAAGGAGATCGAGGACTTGGTGGCATGGTGTAATGATAATAACTCTCAAATTCGGCAATAGTAAGGAACTGATCATTGACTTCAGAAAGAATGGGGAGGAACACGCCATCATCTACAACAATGGTTGAGGAAGCGCAGAGCATCAGGTTCCTCGGAGTGATGATAACTGACAACCTACCCTGGATTTCTCACATAGGTGTGACAGTCAAGAAGGCTCAACAACGTCTCTCCTTCCTCACTTGGCTCAGGATGTTTAGCATGTACTACTTCTACAGATGCACTATTGTGAACGTACTGCCCGGGTGCGTAGTGGCCTGGTACTGTAACACTCTGCCCAGGACCATAGGAAACTACAGAAGATTGTGTTCACAGCCCAGACTATGACGGGCTCCAATCTCCCAACCATTGACTCTATTTACAAGGCTCGTTGCCATAGAAAGGCTGCTAACATCTATCCAAGATTACTGAGGAAAGGGAGAGAGGAAATAGCTGGGGCATTAACAGATATCTTTGTAGCATCCTTGAACACAACTGAGGTCCTGTAGCTTAAAAATGCTTTGCTGGAAAAGTGTAGCAGGTAAGGCAGCATCAAATGAGATGGAGAATCGATGTTTCGGACATAAGCCCTTCTTCAGGACTGGAAAGTTTTTAATCCCCTTGTTTTCAAAGGGTGGCATGAATAATCCAGTTAATTATAGACCAGTGAGCTTGTCATCAGGGATAGGGAAGTTGCTAGACAAGATACTGAGGAATAGGATTTATTCTCATTTGAATGAAAATGGTCTTATTAATGAGAGGCAACATGGTTAATGCTGGGAAGGTCATGTCTTACCAACTTAATCGAACTCTTTGAGGAAGTGACAAAGTTGATTGATGAGGGAGGGGCAGTAGATGTCATGGACATGGAATTCAGGAAGGCGTTTGATAAGTTTTCCCATGGTCGTGTTATGGAGAAAGTGAAGTCACATGGTGTCCAGGGTGTGCTGGCTACAAGGATAAAGAACTGGCTGGGCAATAGGGGACAGAGCATAGAAGGGGAAGGGAGTTTCTGAAAATGGAGAACTGTGACCAGTGGTGCTCCATTTAAGCTGTTTCTGAAAAGATACAAGAATGGGCAGGAGCAAAGGGACACAGACCCTTAGAAAATAGGCGACGGAATTAGATAGAGGATCTGGATCAGCGCAGGCTTGGACCGCCGAATAGCCTTTTCCTGTACTCGAATTTTCTTAGATCTAACATTACCAAAGACCCATCACATGCCTGTGAAGATCTCCCACAACCTCTTCCATCAGTCGAAAAGGTATATAAGCTTGAAAACTCAGATTAGCAGGTTCAGTAACAGCTTCTTCCCGGCTGTTATTAGACTGATGAATGGATTCTTTAATCTCAGATAATGCTGATCTTGTACATGTTGATCTCGCCTAGCGAACACCCTGTGCAGCGTAACCTGTATGCCTCCCAGACATGTTTTACAGCCATTGTTCTGTACATCATTGCTTACTATGATCTGTCTGGACATCTTGGTACAGGTCAAAATAAACCCTCACCTCCCTCTTCCCAGCTCCCACCAGTGTTCACTCCCAGATCTCTCTGGTCCTCACCCCCAGCACCTCCAATTCCCCACCCCCAGCTCCCTATGTGCTTTGTATCTCACTTCCCTGCTCCCTGCCCATGTGACTGCTTATTTCCTTGTTTTGTTTCCATTCTCTCTTTCACTGACTGTCCATCTATATCCCTCGCTGCGTTCTCTCTCTCTCTCCTTCCCTTTGTTTCTGCCTCTTTCTCCTTCGTTGTGACAGTGATGGCTTCTCTATTCGTTTGAAGCAGGTGATGGCTCATTGGTTCGGTGTTGGCGATACAATTAACTCAACTAGGATTTGGTATCGTGGACAGAATTTAAATTTATTGGTTAAATTTAAATTGTTGTCAAAACAGCAACCAGAATGTGGGTATCCATTTAACAGCCAATTGTTACATCTAACTATTTTGGAACAGGCCGTCTCCCAGTGCTCTCGATACTGGCAACTCAAAGCATTATATTCGGGTGCATAATGGACTTACATGGTAACTACTCTGCCCAGGATCATACGAAACTACAGACGGTTGTGTGAACAGCCATGACCATCACAGAAGATAGCCTTCCATCCATTTATACTTGTCATTGTCGCAGAAAGGCTGGCAACATCAAAGATCTCTTCCAAAACAGTAATGATCTCCTACAACCTCTTACAACAGGGAGGAGACACAGAGGCTTGAAAACATGGACCAATATGCTCAGGAACACTTCCTTCCCTCCCAGTATTAGACTGACGAATTAACATCTCTAACTTTTCATATAATATTAATCTTGCTAAGATCGATCTTGCTTTGCCCACTTCCTGTGAAGCTGTAACCTTGTATGCCTCACTCTAAGTACCCTATGATCTCTGCTTTCTTATTTACTATCATCTGCCTGCACTCTTTGCAAAAGAACCTTTCCATTGTACATTTGATTAAATTAAATCAAATCAAATCAGATCAAACACGTGGACTGCAGTGGCTCACGGTCTTCTCAAGAGCAACTGGGAAAGTGGACTAATGTTGGCAGTCAGAGATACCCATATCCCATTAATGAATATAAGAAGATGACCACACTCAGGGAAGACAGGGGTGCCAAATCGCTTTAAACATGATCTTAGATTAATACAGGTTTCCCTCGCTATCTGTAAGTAAAGTGTTCCTACGATATGGTGTAAAGAGCAGTCGCACTAATTTGTATGGGAAAAAATTTGCCTTTCTTCGTAAAAGTGAAAATCCTCTTCGGATTTCTTTTGGTTAGCAAAACAAGGGTCTGATGGAGGTCATTCGGAAAGGGAAGTGGCGAAAAGCGAACTTTTGAAAAGCGGGGGGTATACCTGTATTTACAAGGGTATGATATTCAGGAAGATGGGATAAGCGAGAAATAAATGAGGTGAATCTCACATTTTATTTCCAGCCCAGCTGATCATCATTCTCTTTGTTTGCTCTTTTTTCTTCTATATCTCTTTCTCTATTGATTCCTTCGCCCCTTCAAAGCAGACTTCCCTGTCAATGGTATCAATCACCTTCTTTTCCAGCTGCTTTCTGTTCAGGAAAGTTTCCCATCACTTTCTGTTCATTTCTTTGCATTTCTTTCTATAATTTTAGATTTTCAGTATCTTCCTTGATTTGGTTTCACCTTCATTTTTGTTATTTCGTGGGATGTTGGCATCTCTGCCAAGGGCAGCATTTGGTGACCATCATAATTGCCCTGATTGTGAGGCCATTCCACAAGCCAATATAAAGTCAAGCACATTGTCACAGGGCCGAAGTCTCACTTAACCCACACCGGGTAATAACATTAGATTTTTTTTATCGAAGGTGATCAGTAAAACAGGAAGGTTTTCAGACAAAGTGTTGGTTTTGTGGTTGTTTTCGTGAAAATCACTTTTATTCCAATTCTTATCATTTTGTATTGAAGTTCTGTCATCAGCTGTGGTCGGACGTGAAACAAATCACTTGAAACAATATCTTTCGTTTAATAGGCTTTGCTTCTGAAATGCATCCAGCGACATTCCTACATTCATACAATGTCCTAATCATGAAGTAATGTCCGAGACAAGAACAATTCTGTGACTGAAATATTTGTAATTGGAAAAGTGGTCAGCAGAGAGCTTGAAACATTAAGTCTAAATTTTACCAACGTGCAGCCAATGGTTTGTTCAGCAACAGCACTGACACAGAGATGAAGATGGGGGACATTAGGAGCTGGTAGTGGACAGGCTTGGTAACAGAGATAACACGATACATAAATCAGTTCAGTGCAAAAAGGGATCTCGAGGTTGTGCACAGTCTTGTTCGCAGATGTTTGTGAGGGAGTGGTCTGCAATTCATGGGTAATGAAAGGAGACTGCAATTGAACTGAAGACAATAGTTTCTCTCACTGACAAATACAGATAACAGAATTTGTGACGAGAATAGATGGGTGACTCTAGGCAGGGAGTGCAGGAATCCCCTGTGGCTATTCTTCTCGAAAACAAGTAGACCATTTCGGATTGTTGGGGGCGATGACCGCTCAGGGGAAAGCAGCAGTAGCCAGGTTGGTGGTACTACCACTGGCTATGGGGCACAGCGGGAAAGGGTAAAGGTAAACAGGAGGTTCGAGATAGGAGGGTCGATTGTTAAAGAGGGACAGATCGGAGATTATGTGGCCACAAACGGGAATCCAGGATGGTGGGTTACCTCCCAGGTGCTAGGGTCCAGGATGTCTCCAAGTGGCTGCAGAACATTCTCAAGGGGGAGGTTGATCAGCCAGAAATCATTACGCACGTTGGCACAAATGATACCCGTAGAAATAGGGACGAGGCCCGGCAGCGTGATTGCAGAGCGCTACGAGAAACATTTTTTTAAAAACAACCTTGACAGTGGTAACCTCCTGACAGGGAGATTACCGTCTGAGACTTGCACTGAAGGGGGCACCAATATGTTGGCGGCCAGTTTTGCTGTTGTTACAAGGGAATGTTTAAAATAGATTGGCAGGAGGTGGTATGCTCAGGAGCAGGGAAGCAAGTGCGAGGCTGAAAGGAGATACAGTAATCCGAAATCAGTGAGATTAAACTGGAAAACGACAAAGAGAAAGTACAGCCTTTTGGATTAAATTGCATCTATTTCAATGCAAAAAGGCTCCAGGTAAGGCCAATGAACTCAGGGCATGGATAGATAGGTGGGACTGGTATATTATAGCCATTACACAAACATGGCGAAGTGATGGATAGGACTGACCGCTTAATGTGTCAGGTTACATGTGCTTTACACAAGACAGAGATGGTGGAAGGAGGGGAGGGGAGTTGCACTTCTGATTAAGGGGAGTACAACAGCAGTAATCAGAGATAAAATAACTGATGGATCACCCAGTGAGGCTTTGTGGGTGGAGGTAAGAAATAGGAAGGGGATAGTGACGTCATTGGGGTTGTACTATCTGCCCCCAAATAGTCAACCGGAATGAGAGTAACAAATATGCAGGGAGAGAAGGGAGACCTGCAGGAGCAATAGGGTTATCCTAATTGGTGATTTCTTTTTCTAACATGGACTGGAACTGCCTGAGCGTTAAGGGATTTGATGAGATAAAATCTGTAAATGCGTCAGGAAAGTTTCCTCAAGCAGTATATAGAGTGTCCTACTCGGGAAGGGGCAAAATTCAAAATTTTCTTAGGAGATAGGGCACGACAGGTGACTGAGTTAATAGTGGGGGAGCACTTTGGGACAGTAACCACAGTTATATTAATCTTCAAAGAGTTATGGAGAGGGACAAAACCAGTCCACAGATTCAGGTACAAGCGGCTTGGATCAAGGGAACCCCTGGATGTATATAAGAGATACAGGAATCTATTTAAGAAGGATATCAGTCGGGTGAAAAGGGGGCAATAAGGAGGCTTGGCCGAGAAGATTAGGATGAATCCAAAAACGTACTTTAAATAAATTAAAAGAAAAAGCAATAGCTCCAGAGAAAATAAAACCCCTCAAAGATCAAAGTGGACAAGTCCGTGTGAAACGATAAGAGATGGGTGAAGTCCTCAATGAATATTTCTACTCTACGGTTACCGTGGAGAAATGCATGAATACTGGGAACTTGAGGAAGTTAGCCGTGATATCTTAGGGACAATCAATATCAAAGTAGAGAAGATTTTGGACGCAATTTCTCTTTAATGCCCAACTCTTTGCAGCCCTCGACTCTCAGATGTGTCAAAATCCATTGACACCCACTCGCACCCCCCAAACATTTCAGTGATGTAGCCTCCCCTAACTGTCTGGTCCCAACCCTCACTACCATCTGAGAGAAGGAAACGCTCCCCACACATATATCTTGGTCAATTGATATGAACAAAAGATATGAACACACCATCAGTGTGATTGGCCCTGATATCATGGCGGTAATTGACTGAGCAAGGTGTCAAGGAGACTGAACAAAATTGAACTTGATGGGAATCAGTTGTAAACTCCCCACTGGTTGGATCAGTCAGAACACAATGGGGCTGGTGGACATCAATCCTCTCAGTCCCTGGATATCTCTGTGGGCAATCGCAGGATAGCTTCTTCGGCACAAACATCATCAGATGCTTGATCAATGTCTTTCCCTCTGTCATACGATCAGAGGTGGGGATGTTCTGTGAAGATTATATAATGTTCAGAACAATGAGTAACCTCCTAAGGTACTAAAGTATCAAATCTGGACAACATTCAAGCTTGTGCTGTTAATGTATAGGTAACATTAATCAAAAGTACTGCTGGGCACTAAGCATCTCCATGGTTAAAAAGAAGGAACCCTTACTGCAACTCTAGCTGGTTTCACAGTAATATAAGAAAGCCATTCAGCCCTTCAAAACTATTGGATAAAAACATGTGGACCGCATTTCCTCTCTCCTGCCTATTCCACAAGAAGACAATTAAAAAAATACAGCATCTTTGAATCCAAAATAGACACGCAGGAGACTGGAAGAACAGAATAATCAAGGCAGCGTCAAGAAGTTGAGAAGTCAACGCCTAGGATATAACTCTTCATCAGGACTGGGGTTAGGAGTAAAAGGATCTATAGATAAAGGGGCGGGTGAAGGAGGAGGAGGCAGAGTGGCGAGATGGGCATAAGTGAACACAGATAAAGGGTATCAGCCGGTTGGTGATGGGGGGACTGAATCCAGTTGGTAGCTGGATCAAGTGTTGATCAGATGAAGGCAAGGAGGGGAAGGCCTGGGAAGGGAATCATAGGATTAGAAGGAAGGTTATTTGAAATTGGAGAATTCAATGTTGAGTCCCCGGGGTGGAGGTTGCACAAGTGACATATGAGGTCTTGTTCCTCCAGTTTTTGGTTTGGTTCATTGTGGCAATGGAGGAGGCCAAGGATGGCCATGTCAGAAAGGGATTGGCTGGGGGTGGGGGGAGAGAATTGAAATACGAAGTGATTGGGAGGTCAGGTCAGCCCTTAGAAGCCTGACTGCAATACTCTCAAATCATTCACTTCATTTACATTTGGTCTTCCTGATGCAGTGAGACCACATCGGGTGCACCAGATGCAGGAAACTAGGTTTGGATCCCACCACCTGGCACATCTCCCACAAGACTGTCCCCATCGTTATCCTGCCACACTCCACACCAATCTCCCCCATAACCCTCAGGTACCTTCTCCTGCAACCGCAAAAGATGCATCACCTGCTGGCACACCACCTCCTCCACCTCCTTAAAGGGTTTCAAACAGTACTTGCAGGTTAGACAGAGGTTCACCTGCCTTTCTTCCAACTGAGCTTACTGCATCAGATGCTCCCGATGTGGTCTTTTCTACACTGGGGAGACCGAACATAAACTAAGTGCACATTTCACCGAGCATCACAGCCGGGCCTGCAGGGGCCAACCTGACCTCCCAGTCACCGCCCATTTGAATTCCCCTTCCCACTCCCTTTCCGACATTATCACCCCTGGCCTCCTCTGTTGCCTTGGTGAGGCAGACCGCAAATTTGAGGAACAACAGCTCATCTGCCTGGCAAGCCTACCACCTGGAAGATGTAACATTGAGTTCTCCAGTTTGAAATAACCTTACTACCCATCTCCTTACTCCATTTTCTGCCCATACACCTCCCTTCCATTCCACCTAACCACTCCGCCTTCCAGCTCCCAACTGGATTCATCCCTCTCATCGCCCAACCAAGTTGCATCCATCACCTGTGTCCACGTATCCATACCTCACCATCCCGCTGCTCTCCCCATCCCATCCACTCCCTTCCCTCTTTATCTGCAGCTCCCACTACCTCCCACTCCCAGTCCTGAAGAACTGTTTTACCTTAAATTTTGACTTTCATATCTCATGATGCTGCTGTGTTCTTCCCTCCTCCTGTTTGTCTCCTATAATTCAGGAAGATAGAGTCGAGTCAGCACAACATGCTGGTAGGCAGGAACCATGGGTTGCCCATTGAAGTCCTTGAACCTCTGCCCTCAGGCCAGGAGTAAGACATTTTGTCCCTCGAGACACTGACTCATGATCAGAAGAGGCCATTCAGTCCCTCCTAACTGTTACATTGAAATACGAGGATGTCATTGATCCTGCAACACGTGAAACCAATGAGGTATAGACTGCAAAGACAGACTGCTCCATGTTTTCCCTCCTGGCTCCATTGCTATTGGTGCACATTTGTTATGTTAACGTGGTTTGCTGACCATGAGGAGGGAAAGTGATTAGTTTGTACCAAGTCCCAAGGAGGCATCTTCCATCTTCGAGATATTATGGCTAGACCACACAGAGCATTCTTAAGCAGGCATCCCAGAGCATAACTTTGAAACTTGTGTCGGTAAGTGTACAATGAAAATTACCCGGAGTACTTTAACGAGGTTGACTACAGATTTTTAAACAGACAAGAACCTTATTCAGAATATTACACAATGAAACACTGATGTGTTGTCTGTTTGCAATACTGTAACCACCTGAACCCCACATCCCTGCCCCCACCAAAAAAAAACATAATCAAGACGTTACGATGCTGATCTCTCCTCCACTAGAACAGGTATCAACCAATAGATTTCCAGTGGGCATATTTGCACTCCATTACACAAGAAGTGTGGATTTGCCTGGGTATTTCTCTCGTTGCAATAAGGCAATTTTGTATCTTCAACACACAATGCGTTTCTGCACTGTTTTATATAAATTCACAAACACATTAATACATTTGATTGGCTTCATTCAGTAAGTCTTACATTTTTTAAACTCTGTCCAAAGCCAAATGTGACATGTTGTCACAAGGCTGGTCCCTTTACAGGTTTTCTTGTCCTTGATTTTCTTTTCCCAGAGACGTTATAAACGACCCAAGTTTCCAACATTCCTGAATTTTGAATGTTTCACCGGGGGCCCTTTTGTTTATACCGAACAGATAATTCCTCAGGCAGAAGGCTTTCAAGTCTTTCAAGTAAAACTGACACAATGAAGGGCGCGTGGCCAGCTCTCTGGTTGTGCAGGTCAGTTCAGTTCAGGGGTTAGTTGAGTAAGGGTCACTGTTGAAACGGGACGCTATCCCTCCCCTTCTGCCCTTCCGAATTTGTAACATGTAAGCGTTTTGAGTTATTTTTACTCTTTATGCTAAGGGGTTTTTTTGGGATTGTTGCATGTACTTTGGAACAGCATCCTTTAGTGGGGATAGCCTGTTGGGTTCGGATAGGATGAGTTGTTCGGTATTCTGTTTTCTGTTCATTTTGTTTCATTCCGTAATTTCGTAAATAAATGCTGTTTGTTAAAAACTCGGCAGTGTGACCAGCTAATTCCCTCATTGAATATGCTCTGTATACTTACCTTCAAATACCACAGTTACGGTCTGGGTTATGTGCTTCAAAATATTTGAGGGGTCTGGCCTTGTCCTTAACAATGTGCAACAACCTTGTTCATTAAAACCCAAGGATTAATGCATCAGGGATGGAACGAATCTGATATTGGCTAGGAGCCAGTGGCTGAGCAGACATGAGGGGAGTACAGTAACATCTCCCAATCAACCCTCATTCTTTCTCACAAATGGAATGAAATGCAATGCAGAGTGATAGAACAGATGACATTTGGGCGATGGAATGCTGAACGACAATGTGAATAGAAAAGGCAATTTTAAACGTGATGGATGGAATTATAATTTACATATAGAGTATTCAATCATAGGCTATACAGGTTGATAAGATTGTTTATCTGAACAGGATATTCAGAATTAAAAAAACAGACACATAACAACATGAGTGGGGTTACAGGGAGTTACTGCAGAATAAGAGTGGGTATATTGCTCATTCAGAACTGGTATTGAGATAATAGTCTGAGTGACCACCACCTTTGCTGTAATTAATCTGCGAAATGTATTTAAAAGCTTTCAGAGCATGTGAGGACAAGCTTATTAATAAAGGACATGAATGATGTTATCATCAATAATCTATTCCTGTTGTTTCATAAAGTGTGGAAGTGAGGACTGCAGATGCTGGAGATCAGAGCTTAAAAGTGTGTTGCTGGAAAAGGGCTTATGCCTGAAACGTCAATTCTCCTGCTCCATTGATTCTGTCTGACCTGCTGCGCTTTTCCAGCAACACATTTTTTGTTTCATAAAGTGTAGCTATCTCTAAAATGTCTTTCAAATCAAAATAAATGTGTTGAGATTCACGCATTTAAGTGGACCTTGGCAAAAAAAGTTATTTTTATATCTTGAAGAAGAAACAGAATCCAGTTTAATACAAGTGTCACCGGCACAAGTCACGGGAACAGGAATGGAGCAAATTGTTCAAATATAACATCTAGACCCATCCAGAAAAGTAACAGATTAGAGATAATGGAAATCAGACATCCAAGCACAAAATAGTAGAGAAGTGCAACAGATAAGGCAGGATATGGAGAGAGAAACAATGTTAACGGATTGAGGTCGATACGAACCTGTTCTGAGCAAGTCATACTGGTCTCAAGATAGTTAATTTTGTTTCTCTCTGTTCCAATGCTGCCAGAACTGCTGAGTTTATCTCCAACACTTTCAATTGGCATCACAACAGGCCACAGAGAGGAATGGTGGGTGGTTGCTTTTCAGACTGAGGCATGTGACCAGCAGTGTTCCACAGAGGTTAATTCTGGGATTTCATTGTTCGGTCATTTATGTAAATGATTTGGATGACAATATAGAGAGCATGGTTAGTAAGTTTGCGGATGACACCAAAACTGGTGGCACTGTGGACAGTGAAGAAGCCTTTCTAAGATTACAAAACGATCTTGATCAAATGGGTCAATAGGCTGACAAATAGCAGAGAGAGTTCAATCTGGATGATTGTGAGGTGCAGACAATGGTGTGTGTTTGCCGCTGTCTGATGCACTGGGAATGGAATGATTGTATTCCCCATCTGCTGTGGTACAACACAAAGATGTCCTCCTTAATCTTTAAGAGGCCTTGCCCTCTCCCTGGTTACCCTCTTGCTCTTAACATATTTGTACAATATATTTAGTTTATTCTGAACTTTATCTGTCCATGCTATCTCATGTCCCCTTTTTGCTTTCCTCATTTCTCTCGAAGTAATGTCCAACACGCTTTATATAGTTTAAGAGATTCGATTGATTAAAGTTGTCTATATCTAAATTAAGATTCCCTTTTATTCTTGAGAAGAGCTTCAATACCTTTAGTCATCCATTGTTCCTTATTCTTATCAGAGTTACCCGTCACACTAACAAGAACATAATGCCTCTCAGTTCTCATCATCGTACCTTTGAATGTCTTCCACGAGTCACACGTTCTCTTCACCTGCTAACAATCTCCTTCAATCAAACTTGGAAGGTCATTGTCTCATGCCATTAAAGTTTATGGTACTCCAATTAAAAAAGATAATATTAATGGAAGGCTTATCCTTTTCCATAACCATTCTGAAATGAATAGAGTTATGTTCGCAACAGCCATCATATTCCTCCACTTTTACTTTAGTCACTTGCCCTGATATTGCACAAAATAAGGTCTAATTTTGTTCCTTCTCTATTTGGAGCAACCACATATTGATAAAGAAAATTTTCTTGAACACATTTGACAAATTCTTCATCGTCCAAACCTTTAACACGAAGGTAGTAAGTCAAGTTTTGGAAATTTAAAATCCCCTCATTATTACAATCTTATTAAGTTTACATATATCTGAGATCTCCCTACATATTTGTTCTTAATTTCTTCCTTACTATTGGGGAGCATAGAGTACAATTCCATCAACATGTTCTTTTCTTTCTGACTTTTAATTTCTACCAATATATCTGCACTGGACGATTTGTCACAAACGAGCACTTCGCACAATCTCTTCAAAGTGTTCTTTACTTTCTTATCTTAAATTTCTACCCATATATTTTAACTGAACACATTTTTAGTAATATCTCCCCTAGTTAGAGCAATAATTTATTCCTTAATCAAAACTGACAGCCTTGCCCCCCACTGCTCCTCCACCCCATGTCTCCTTTTCTGTCCTTTCTATAGCATCTAACACCTGGAAGATTGAATTACCACTCTTAGAACAAAAAGCATAGAACACAGAACAATACAGCGCAGAATCGGCCATTAGGCCCTCTATGATGCGCCGACCTTTGAAGTATTCTCAGCTCGTTCCCTACACTATCCCAAAATCATCACTGTGCTTATCTAAGGATGGCTTAAATCCCCCTAATGTGGCTGAGTTGATTACATTAGCAGGTCGGGCATTCCAAGCCCTTACGTCGCTCTGTGAAACAAACCTGTCTCTGACATCTGTCTGAAATCTATCACCCCTCAATTTGTAGCTATGTCCCCTCATATATGCTCTCGTCAACATCCTAGCAAAAAGACTTTAACTGTCTACCCATCTCATCCTCTGATCATCTTGTATGTCTCTAACAAATTCCCTCTTAGCATTCTTTTTTCCAATGAGAACAGACCCAAGTCTCTCAGCCTTTCCTCATGCGACCTTCCCTCCAGATCTGGCAGCATCCTGGTACATCTCCTCTGCACCTTTTCCAAGACATCCACATCCTTTTTGTAATGGGGCTACCAAAACTATACACAATATTCCAATATCGCCGCACCAGCGTTCTGTATAGTTGCAGCATGATATTGCGGCTCCGGAACTCAATCCCACTACGAATGAAACCTAACAAACCGTATGCCGCCTTCACAGCACTATCAACCTGGGTGGCAACTTTCAGGGATCTATTTACATGGACTCCAAGATCACTCTGCACATCCACACTACCAAGAATCTTTCCATTAACCCAGTACTCTGCCTTTCTGTTATTCTTCCCAAAGTGCATCACCTCACATTTAGCTGGATTGAACTCCATTTGCCACCTCTCAGACCAATTCTGCTGTTTATCCAAGTCCCCTGCAACCTGTAACATTCTTCCAAACTGCCCACAACTTCACTGACTTTAGTGTTGTCTGCAAATTTACTAATTCATTCACCTGTGCCTGCGTCTAAGTCATTTATAAAAATGACAAACATTAGTGGTCCCAAATCAGACCCTTGTGGCACACCACTAGTAAACGGACTCCAGGCTGAATATTTTCTATCAACCACCACTCGCTGCCTTCTTTCAGAAAGCTAGTTTCAAATCCAAACTGCTAAATCACCGTCGATTCCACGCCTCTGCATTTTCTCCAACAGCCTACCATGTGGAACGTTATCAAAGGCTTTACTGAAGTCCATGTATACCACGTCAACTGCCCTACCCTCACCTACATGGTTGGTCACCTTCTCAAACAAAAATCAATAAGATTTGTGAGAAATGACCTGCTTTTGATGAAACCATATTGACTATCTGAAATCAAATTGTTGCTTACTAGATGATTTAAATCTTATCACTTATAATCCTTTCCAAAACATTTCCTACAACAGAAGCAAGGCTCATTGGTCTATAATTGCTTGGGTCATCTCTACTACCCTTCGTGAACAAGGGCACAACATTTGCAATCCTCCAGTCCTCTGGTATCAAACCTGTAGGCAATGATGACTCAAATATCAAAGCCAAAGGCTCTGCTATCTCCTCCGTAGCTTCCCAGAGAATCCTTGGATAAATCCCATTCAGTCCAGGGGGTTTCTCTATTTTCACTCCTTCCAGAATTGATAACACCTGTTCGTAACTAACCTCGATTCTTTCTAGTCTAATATCTCATACTTCATTCTTCTCCTCGACAATCTTCTCCTTTTCCTGAGTGAAAACCGATAAGAAATGTCCAATTAGCAACTCTCTGATCGCCACAAGGTCCACACTCAACTTCCCGCTTCTGTCTTTGACTGGCCATATTCCCACCTTAATCATCCTTTTATTCCTCACATACCTCTAGAAAGCTTTAGGGTTCTCCTCTATTCTATTTGCTAAAGACTGCTAGTGTCCTCTCTATTCTCTTCTTAACTCTCTCTTTAAATCCTTCCGAGCTGATCTGTAACTATCCATCGCCTCATCTGAACCATCTTGCCTCATCAACACATAAGCCTCCTTCTTCTTCTTAACAAAAGATGCAATTTCTGTTGTAAACCATGGTTCCCTTACCTTATCACTTCTTCCCTGTATGACAGGGACAGACCTATCAAGGACACACAATAACTGTTCCTGAAACCAGCTCCACATTTCCACTGTCTGCATCCGCTGTATTTTGCTACCCCATTCTATGCATCCTAATTCTTGTCTAATCACATTATAATTGCCCTTACCCATCGATAACTCTTGACCTGTGGCATGTACCTATCCCTTTCCATCGCTAAACTAAACACAACTGAATTATGGTCACTCTCTCCAAAGTGTTCAAAAACAACTAAATCAAACACTTGGCCTGGCTCACTGCCAAGCACCAGATCCATTGTGGCCTCCCCTCTTGTCGGCTCTTCGACATACTATGTCAGGAAACTCTCCTGTACACGTTGGTCAATAACTGATCCATCCGATGTACGAGAGTTATAGCATTTCCAGTCAATATTAGGAAAGTTAAAGTCCCCCATAACGACCGCACTGTTTCTTTCACTCCTACTCAGAATAATTTTGATAATCCTCACTTCCACCTCCCTGGAACTCTGCAGAGGCTCCAAAAAAAATCTTCAAGCAGTGTGACCTCTCCTCTCCTGTTTCTAACCTCAGCCCACACTACATCAGTAGACGAGTCCTCAGCAAAAGTTCTCAGAGCCAGCATTATACTATGCTTGGCTAAAAAGACCACACCTCCTCCTCTTTTACCGTCTTGCCTGTTCTTATTGAAAGATCTTGAACATCTTTCACCCAAGTTCCTATAATAGCTTTGATATCCCAATCCCATGTTCTGAAACATGCGCTGAGGAGATTAGCCTTCTCTGTAAATCCCATTGCACTAAAGTAAATGCATTTTAGTTCTTCAGAATTACTATATAATCTGATTCTCTCATCTTTCTTTTCTAACTGGCATGTTCTCATCATATTCAGAGATTTCTCCAGCCATCCAACAATTTACACTGCTACTTAGAGTACCTCCACTTGCATCCTCTGTCAATATAAAGTCTGCCTTTATAGGATGAGCAAATCTCCCTGTGAAGATATCGGTGGCTTTCCCGTTTAGATTAGATCAATCCTTTTGGAACAGGCCTTTTCTATTCCAAAAGACTTTCCAATCTCCCAAAAATCTGAATCGGTCAACAACATAGCAGCTCTTCATGCATTGATTTTTCTCCTTTAACCTTTATTTTCCCTTCCCCGCTTGAATTTATCATTGGGAGCAAACCAGAAATTGCTATTTTAAGGTTTTCTTTTTAATCCTCTACATCACCTCTGTAATTCCCTCCGGACTGTTTTAATCTTTTCCCTAAAAATGTCATTCATACCAATATATACAATAATTTCTGGCTTCTAAATCACACCTTTAACAATATGCTTGAGACCTTCGGAGACGTTCTTAATCCTAGTACCGCGAAACCAATAAACTATCCTAAATTTTCACTCACTGCCACAGAATCTCCTGTTTATGCCCTTGAAAGGAGAGATCCCTGTCCCAATAAATATACAAAATCTTCTCAATCGCTGCCTAGGCATAAGAATTTTTCCAACATTCCAATAACCGATGGCTCTTCCATTTTCCTCAGAGAGACTAACCCCTTCATCAATTCCAAAAGCTGGACATCTGTTTGATAGAGGAATAGCCACCGGAGATTGTTGAACTACCTTTTTACTTGTCCTGACAGTCACCCAGCTATCTGACTGATTTTGTTGCATAACAACTTCCAGATATCTCCCTCTCTAACTTATATATCTGGCCTTAATATTATTATGCCTATAAACAGAATTTTTCATGACATTAAAATAGAAAATACATCCGTATACTTATCAAACATATAAAAAATAAATAATATCAACCATTTGGAAAAGTAACCCAACAAAAAATATTCCTCTTCAATAAATTTCTCGAAGAAAAAGGTCTTCTCCAGAGCTGAACGCGTGTCGGACTCTCCAGAATAAAGGCACATCTTCCTATTTAAAAATAGTTTTTGAAACAAAAAAAAACTTTCGCATTTAAAACTAAAGACGATGACTTTTGAAATATATATAGACTTTTCTAGTTTGTTTTGTAAATCCCCCCCTCCCCTTGAAAAGCTCGTTAAAACAATGTTCGTTCGAGAAAAAAATTATTTTGCTTGTTTTTTTGGTTTGTTTTTGAATTTTAATAAAACAAATTGGAAAAATAATCTTATATTAATAAACTATATGAACTATATTAAATTGAATAAAAAACTATAATTAATCTTTAGCTATGCATGCAATCCCACGAGCAGCTGTAAAATCCATACTGCTCTAAGAACACGTATTAAAACTTTTTTTTACAATTTAAAGAAGAGTGGGCATATGTTCTAATAATTTGTTTCAAATGCAGGGTAGACTTGGCGATATGATTTGATCTACTACCGTGTGTATATGTGCAGCATTTAATTTAATCTTTAGCCTCATCTCTCCAGCTCTTTCAAGCAATCATATGAGCCCATCCTGCAGATGAAAAATTCCTTCAGCTCTGAGTATTGCAGGGAATATTACAAAGAAAATTATCCAGGTCCACGTAAAATACAAATGTTGCAAATGAAGTAAGCCCGACCTAGTCCAATATTAAACACATGCAAGCATTATGAATGAAACATACAGAGAAGAATAGGATAAAAGGAGAATTCAGCTGCATGTCCAAAACAAATTTTTAGATTAGATTACTTACAGTGTGGAAACAGGCCCTCCGGCCCAACAAGTCCACACCGGCCCGCCGAAGCGTAACCCACCCATACCCTACATCTACATCTACCCCTTACCTAACACTACGGGCAATTTAGCATGGCCAATTCACCTGACCTGCACATCTTTGGACTGTGGGAGGAAACCGGAGCACCCGGAGGAAACCCATGCAGACACGGGGAGAACGTGCAAACTCCACACAGTCAGTCGCCTGAGGCGGGAATTGAACCCGAGTCTCCGGCGCTGCGAGGCAGCAGTGCTAACCACTGTGCCACCGTGCCGCCCACAAATCTGTGGCTCTCTCATAAAAGGACCTCCACTGCTGTAAATTCACCAAAAATAGGAAGAACAAGAGACTGAAATTCTTAATTCTTCTCGTTTGAACAACATCTGAAGAACAGAAGACATAAGACAAGTCTTATCTGTGAGCTTCATAAGTGATGATGATGAGAATGTGAGGGATGGATTTTGGGGGGAATGATAAATAATGTTATGGATGACACAAAGGTTAGGTGGGTGGTTCACAGTGAGGAGGAACATGTTAGTTTAAAGATGATATAAATGGTTTGTTCAGGTGGCTAGTTCAATGGCTGATGAGATTTGACTGATAAATGTGAGGTGATACATTTCAGAAGTAACAAGACGAGAGAATACTCAAACTATGATGAGGGGTTAGATGTTTTTGAAGCAGAGGAGGTTGAAGGGGTTCCTGATTGAGGTATTTAAGAGCATGAGGTTTATGGACAGTTTGAACAGAGAGCAGCTCTTCCCCTTACTCGAGTGCTCAATACAAAGGAGACATAATTTTGAAGTGAAAGTGATCTCACCATTAATCTGTAAAGCTTAATTGCAGATTGATGTTGAATTTAGATTCCAGCATTTGCAATGGTGGCATTTGAATCTGAGTTCCTAGAATATGATCTTGATCGCTGAATCAGCAGTTGGCGATAATACCACCAGGACATCACTTTCATCTTATCATAATCTTCTTTGTTAAGGTGTGAATGACGTTTTATCTTTTTTCACAATTCCTCTTCCACTCAGGAATAAACTTTAAATGATGTGTTTGTACTATCTTCCTAAGTATTTGCCATTGTTCTTCAAATGTTCTGCCCTTCAATGTTATTTTTTCGAGTCCACTCAGGCCAATCCTTCCACATAATTATCACTGCCTGATACTAAAACCCTTGTATCTTTGAATCTGAATGTGAAACTCCAGCATGTTACGGTCACTCTTTCTAGAGGATCCTCTACTATAAGATGATTTATCACTCCTTCCTTATTATTCACACCAAATCTAAAAGCCAGTTTTCTGGTTTGTTGTTCTAAGTAATAATCCCTCATACATTCTGCGCATCGTTATTTGAGGCTACCCTTGCCAAATTGAGTAATTAAGCCAATATGCATACACAGATTGCTCACTCTTGTGCCCTTCTCACAAGCCATTGGTATTCCCTGGTTTTTGAAAGTATGTTTGGAGGATGGGAGTATTGTGGCATGAAATTACTCCTAGAAGCAGGTTTGCTTCCATGTGCTTTATTTGGATCCAAATTGATTTGTCATTTTGGTCCCTCGCGCTAATGTCATTTCAATGCAGCCTTGATATCATTCTTAATCAATGCAGCAACTCAACCTGCTGTACGTTCTTGTCTGAGTAATGAGTACACTTGGACATTTCACTTCCCAACACTGACCTTCCTGTAACCACCTTTCTGTAAGCCCCACCAGGCCGTATCGTTATAACTCTGTTTGTGCTGTCATTTTTTCCAAATATTCCATGCATTCAGGTACAAGGTATTTACGTAAGTTCTATTGGATTGGTTTATCTCCTTGAATACGTTTGGTGCACTCCACACATTCCATTCTTATTTTGATCTCCGATAATACTGAACCTATCATTTCCACTCACATTTTTAAAATTGCTATGATTATTTTCCTCAGCATAGTCATTAGACTGGCCCTGCCTGTCTATTCTATTAAACTCTAATTTCAGCTCACTTGCTGTCCTGCTGCTCTGGTTTTCAGTCTCCTGTATTATTCATTTAACTCCACCCAAGATGCATCATCAAACCTCCCTGCCAGGATGTTGGTGTCCCTCCAGTTAAAATGGACCCTGTCTTTTTTTTACAGGTCCCACCTGCCCTGGACAAAATCGCAATGATCGATAAATCTGAAACCCTCTTCCTGAACCAGTTCTTCAACCACATATTAATGTTTTCTCTCTTCATCTTCCTTATCCCACTTCCACCGAGCACGAGGAGTAACCCAAGATTACAACACTGGATATCCTGCGTTTCCACTCAGGCCAATCTCCCTGCACTCTCCTTGCAGGATCTTGTCACATTTCCTGCCAATGTTATTGATACCAATGTGTACCACTGGCTGTAAACCCTCCCCTTCAGTATGCCCTGAGCATTCTCGGAGACATCCCTGATCCTCGCACCAAAGACACTTTTTATGAAGAATGCGTAGAATCGTCGAATCCCTATATTGTGGAAAACGGCCATTTGGGCCAATATGCCCACACTGACCCTCCAAAGATTAACCCACCCAGACCCGTTAGCCTATTCTCATACTCTATATTTATCCCTGACTAATACACCTAACCTACACATCCCTGAACACTATGAGCGTATTAACCTGGCCAGAGCCAGTCTACTACCATATATGGATTCTGCTTTCGCACCACAGATACTGCCAGTACTTCTGAGCATTCCCAGTAACTTCTGGTTTTGACACCAATGATGATCACATACTGATCAAAACGTATCCAACTCAGATCTGAAAAAAAAACCTGAATTTATTTTCTCATTAAAAATCCAAATATTTTGTAATTCAAGAACCACAGCAAATATCCATTAAATTATTTTTGTTTGGTCCATAATTGTCATTTGTTCACTTTGCCAATCCATGAATAAAAGACATATTTGCATGTTTTGTGCATTATCTTTTGGGAGGAGTTAGAGAGAGGTGGGGGGTGGGGGTGAGGGGCTCGGACCAGGGGGTTTCTGGGAAGGTTAATTTCCCACTAAAAACAGACTTACCTGGAGCATCAGGCCTCCATTTGCAGCAGCGGTGAGAGCGAGGAGCGGAGTGGGAGAGGACGAATTGTGCACTGGGAGGGTAAGTGATCTGACATATTTTGCCAGCGATTGAACGTGAGACACTACACGTGTAATGTCTCCCACCCCGAACTCCTCATCTAACCAAAGCAAAAGAACTCTGTACTGTGTGGATAAGGTGCTTCTCTTCTTTTTTTTTAATCCTGTGATTAGTTAAAGAAAACCCTTTCCTTTTCCGTTTATCTAATTTAAGACCAAGTTATGCTTTAGAGTGAAAATGATAGGAGATCTCAGAGCCATGTTATGCTCCATTTGCTCATTGTGGGAGCTCAGGGACACAGCTGCTGTCCCTGTTCACGTGCAGGATGTGTGTCCATATCCCTGCACTCTCCTTGCAGGATCTTGTCACGTTTCCTGCCAATGTCATTGGTACCAATGTGTACCACAGCCACTGGCTGTTCAGCCTCCCCTTCAGTATGCCCCGAGCATGCTCGGAGACATCCCTGATCCTCGCACCAAAGACACTTCTTATGAAGAACGCATAGACGCGATGATGGCTCTGGAGCGGCGATGGACTCACCTTGGAGCGCATACAATGCGGAGGAGGTTGTAGATAGCACATTCAGTGAACTGATCACATCAGAGATTAGGATTGCTGAAGGAGAAAGGGAATTGGTGACCAAAAGCAGAGAAAGAGCAGGAAGGCACTGCAGGTGTCCCCTGCGGACACCTCTCTCCTTAGCAGGTATACTGCTTTGGATACTGTTTGGAGAGATGGCTCACCAGGAGAAGACAGCAGTAGCCCCGTTAAATGCACCGTGGTTGGACCTGCTGTTCAGAAGGGCGGGAAAAATACTGGAAGGGCTAAGTCAAAGGGGATTCAATTGTAAAAGGAGTAGATAAGCATTTTTCTGTTCGAAGTCAAGACTCCAGAATGGTATGTTGCCTTCCAGGTGCAAGGGACAGTAATGCCTTGGATCGACTGCAGAACATTCTGAAGGGGAAGGGTGAATATCCAGTTTTCATGGTGCATGTAGGCACCAATGATATAGATTTTAAAAATCAGGATGAGGTCCTACAAACAGAATTTAGGCAGTTAGGAGTCAAGTTAAGAAGTAGGACCTCAGAGGTTGTAAGCTCAGGATGGCTACTAATGCCACGTGCTAGTCAGAGTAGGAATGAGAGATGGTGCAGGAGGGAGGAGTTCTAATTTTTGGGACATTGGGACTGGTTATCTGGGAGGAGGGACTATTACAAATTGGACAGCCTACACCTGAACTGGAATGGAAATAATGTCGTTCGGGGTACTTTCACTAATGCTGCTTCAGAGGGTTCAAACTAATGTTGTAGAGGGATGGGAACCAAATGAGGAGCTGAGTCGATATTAAGGAAATAACAACTGCAGCCTGTAAGGAAATAGATAATGAAGACAGCGTGAGTAAGTGGAAGAGTCGGCAGGGAGTAGATGATGAACACAAAGGGACAGGTTATCTGAGGTGCATTTGTTTTAATGCAAGAAGTGTAGTATGTGCAGATAAACACAGGGCTTGGATTAGTACCTTGGAGTTGATATTATTGCTATTAATGATACTTGGTTGAGGGAAGGGCATGATTGGCAAGTAAATATCCCAAGATATCAATGCTTCAGGTGGGATAAACAAGGGGGTAAAAGGGGTATAGGAGTTGCATTACTGGTCAAAGAGGATACCACAGCTGTGCTGAAGGAGGGCACTATGGAGGACTCAAACAGTGAGGCAATAAGGGTAGAGCTCAGAAATAGGAAGGATGCAGAAACAATATTGGGGCCTCCCAACAGTGAGCGTGAGATGAAAGTACAAATATGGAAACAATCATGGAAAGATGTGGGAGCAACATGGTGGTGGTGAAAGGCGATTTTATTTTCGCAACATTGACTGGGGTTCACTTAATATTAGAGGACTGGATGGAGCAGAATTTGTAAGGAGCAGCCAGGAGGGATTTTTGAGCAGTATGTAAACAGTCCAACTCAGGAAAGAGCCATTTTTGTCCTGATGCTGGGGAATGAGCCTGGCCAGGTGGTTGAAGTTTCAGTTGGGGATAACTTTGGGACTATTGATCACTAGTCCATACGTTATAGAATACGCAAGGACAAAGACAACAGTTGTCCTAAAGGAAGAGTGCTAAATTGGGGGAAGGCCAACTATACCAAAATTCAGCAGAAGTTGAGGAATATAGATTGGGAGCAGTTGTTTGAAGGTAAATCCACATTTGATACGTGGGAAGCTTTTAAAGAGAGGTTGATTAGAGTTGAGGTCAGATATGCTTCTGTGGAAATGAGGGGTAGGAATGGCAAGTTTAGGGAACCATGGATAACAGGTGAAACTGTGAGACTAGCTTAGTGGAAAAAGGAAGTGTACATAAGGTCTAGACGACTGAAGACAGACAAAGCTTGGGCAGAAAATCGGGAATGTAGGACCAATATGAAACAAGGAATTAAGAGGGCTAAAAGGGGTCATGAGATATATTTAGCAAACATGATTTTGGAAAATCTCAAAGACTTTAATTCATATATCAATAGTAAGAGGGTAACTAGAGGAAGGGTTGGACCACTCAAGGACAAAGGAGGAAAGTTATGCATGGAGTCAGAAGAAATGGGTGAGATTATTAATGAGCACGTGATATCACTATTCACCAAGAAGAAATGTTGAGATTAGGTATGGATGCTTGATTCCTCTAGGTCAAGCTGAAATAAGGAAGTGTTGGTTATTCTAAAAGACATTAAGGTACCAGGTTCCCAGGTCCGGATGGGATCTTGGATGAGAGAGGAAACAGGTGGGACCATAGCAGATATCTTTGCAGCATCTTTGAACACGGGTGAAATCCCGTAGTACTGGGAAATTGCTAATGGTGTTCCCTTGTTTAAGAATGGCGACCCTGACGTTAGTGGTATGGAAGCTGCTGGAGAAATACTGAGGGATAGGATGTATTCCCAGTTGGAAGAAAATGTGCTCATCAGTGATGGGCAACATAGTTTTGAGCAGGGAATGTCATGTCTTGCCAACTTAACAGAATTCTTTGAGGAAGTGACAAAGTTTCTTGTTGAGTGACTGTCATTAGATGTCATATACATGGACTTTAGTAAGGCGTTTGATAGGGTTCCCCACGGTACGCTGATTGAGAAAGTGAAGTCACATACGGTCCAGGCTGTACTAGTTAGATGGATAGTCTAGTCCCCTATTCCCTTTCTTCTTCTTGGCTGTCATGTCTGCAGGGTGATCTGCTCTCTGTGTGAGCTATCCACCTAACTCTCAGTATCACAGATGCCCCATAGAGTCTCTAGTTACTATCTGAGTTCCATGACCCAGTGTTCATCTAGGACACGAGCAGGGGCTATGACTTCCCAACGTAACAGAACAGATTTTCCATCGAACAAACATGTCTTGTCATGTCTTAAAATGAAACATGTCGAGAGTAACTTAATTAATTACTTAGAATTAAATTAACATCAGGGAAAAAATAACAATCTGGTTAACTACCTTATACAACTGTGGCTTACTGAGGGTAATATATAATATATTGGCTCAGAATTTCACTTCTCCCTCTTATTTCTGAGTTCAATCCTTATTTCAGAAGTTGAAAAAACAAATTTGCTAACTTCTATCAATTCACTGACAGGCGCTAATAACGGTGTATTATCTGCCAATGAATTTACAGCCTTTTCTGTGAAGGCTCTTGTACTTCTTCCAAACTCAGTGCAGGCCCATCCCAGCAGCAGAAGGTTATCTCTCTGACTCCCAGGTACATGTAATCCTCCAGCTCCCACTCCACTCTGCTCCCTCACAGGGTCACCGTCTCTGTGACTCCCAGGGACGTGTAATCCTCCAGCTCCCACTCCACTCTGCTCCCTCACAGGGTCACTGTCTCTGTGACTCCCAGGCACAGTTAGGCCATGATCCTCAATGCTGATTTATATCCTCCCACTTTGCTGCCTCTGTAACTCCCAGGTGTGAGTGAGCCTCATGCTCCTGCTCCAAGTTGCTCCCTCACATGGTCACTCCCTCTGTGACTCGGTGCTGATTTCGAGCCTCCTGCTCTGCTGCTTCTCCAACTCCGAGTCCTAGTCGGCCTCGATCCTCGCTACTGATTAATGTTCTCCCGCTCTGTGCTGCACTCTCTCAGGTTCTCTCCCTTTGTGACTCCCAGGTAATGGTAGGCCTCAAGCCTCAGCTAAGATTTATAACATCCCATTCCGCACTGCTGCCTTACAGAATCGCTGATGTGCCTGGAAGACAGTGGGGAAGAGGAGGATTAGACAGAGCAGAGGGTGTTACAGTGATTGAGTGAGCTATATGGGCTGGAACAGGTTATCTGTGGAGCATGGCAGACCTGCAGTGTCGAAAGCAGGTTATTGGAAGATACAGTGAGAGTTGCAGACACTGAAGAAGGCGAAGGAAATAGAGATAGTAGTTTGTTCATGACGGAGCTATGCAGAGTCAAAAGTACTTTTTCTGTGCTGCTTACAGAGATGTGTAGACTTCAACAAATACAAATTGAGAGCCAGCAAGTGTTGTATGGTACTGGAGACTGTTGGATATTACAGAGTTAGAAGACTTGCAGTAACTGGGGGGAGTATAAACTTTTGGAGCACTGGTGGTGTTCAAGGACCCTCAGGACATGAGGATTTACAGAAAATGGGAGCATTCCAAATAGTGGGATTGTGGGGGCTGGAAGTCCCGAGATAGATAAGGAGGATGAAAAGTTCCGATTTACCACACGCAACCATTGTAATTATCGAGATTTAAGGAAGGGAACCTGTGCTGTCATTGATTACAGTTATATGGAGAGTTACAGAAGCTGAAGGGGTTACAAATTTAAAAAGGGAGAGATTTTAGGTGATCAGAAATTTAAACAAGAATAAAGAAATTTTAGAGATCTCAGGCACAGATGGGAATGGAAGAGGTGAGATAGTGTGAGGAACTATAAGAGTTATAAATCGGGGAGGATGCCAGATATAAAAGGGAGAGCTGCATTGTCTGTGTGCAGTTAGAGACATGAGGAGTGTTGTAGCGCCTGCTGGAGGCTACACGGATAACAACAGTTCTATCGGCTGGTGCAGTGGTTCAGGAAGGCAGCTCACCACCACCTTCTCAGGGACAACTCCAAATCAATAATAAATGCTGGCCCAGCCAACAAAGCACATGTGCATGAATGAAAGGAGGAATAAAAGATCTACAAGTAGCACTGAGGTCACTCGGACAGGCCCTTTCAACGGCACTTTACAAACCCGGAACCACTATACCCTGGAAAGACAGGAGCTCCAGGTGCACGGGAATAACAGCATTTCCAAGGTGCCCTCCAAGCCATGCTCCATCCTCCCAGCACTGTGTCTGTCCCTACACCCAAAGGACTGCAATGGGTCAGGAAGGCAGCTCCCCACCACCTTCTCCAGGGAATTACAGATGGGAAGGTAATGGGGAAACTCTGCTGTTTACAGCCAGACAGAAAAATAAATCCAGCAGTGGGTGTGAAATGACATTTCCGTTTCACAACAACATGTTGAACATGGATAGAGGATTTGTCTGATTGGCACAAGGCAGAGAGTGTGAAGAAAGGAGTCTTTTTCACCATGGGAACTGGTGATGGGGGAGCTCCGCAGGGGTCAGTGTTGGGACTACACTCAACACTTTATTCATTAAGAGTCTAAACAAAAGATGTGAAGGGGTACGAGAAATGGGTTTCCAAGAAAGATTTCAGGGATGACATTCGTGTCATAGGAGGAGCAGGTAAAGTCTCTGGGTCTGCACTTGATGAAGTTTCAGAGGCGGCGGCAGAATCTCATTCAAACTTACAGAATACTGAGGGGCCTGGATGGAGTGGACGTGGGCATGATGTTTCCACTAGCAGGAGAGACGAGGGGCCAAGGGCACAGCTTCAGAGTAAAGGAGGAGCCTTTAGAATAGAGATGTGGAGGAATTTATTCAGCCAGAGGGTGATGGATCTGTGGAACTCACTGCCTCATGGGACTGTGGATGCGAAGTGATTCAGTGTATCTTACTCAGAGATAAGCAGGTTCTAGATGAATAAGGAGATCAAGGGTTACAGGGAGTGAGAGAGTGGGGTTAAGAAACAATTCATACACAATCGAATAGTGGAATAGACCTGATGGATTGAATGGTCTAATTGTACCCCTTTACATGATGGTCTTACGGACTGCGCTTATTCCATAGGTTTCTAAGTGTGCAGTTAGTATTTCTGGCATATCGTTTAACATACATTCCAGTACTTTCGTGATTATTGCTGTCAGCTCTTGGTTTCAGATCAACTGCAGAAAGCTACGCTATGGCCTAACCTGGGAATCCTGGTGTATAAATCTCAGAAAGGTAGCATACAGGGACAGAAGGACATAGAGAATGTAAATGGAATTGATTTCAAAGGGAATGGAGAATAAAAATAGGGAAGGCTTGTAATAAATATAGAGGACTCCAGTCGGTCCACACTGAGAATACGGTGAACAGGTTTGGTCCCCTATCTGGAGGGAAAATATCCTTCCATTGGAGGCAGCCCAGAGAAGGTTCACCAGGCTGATCTTCAAAATGGAGGAATATTGAGAAGAAGAGGTGAAGAAGGTTGAACTTGCAGTCGTTAAAATTTAGAAAATGAGACAAATATATTGATACACCAAAGATTCTTGTGTTCTTACAGATTTGGTACTGAGACATTGTTTCACTGAGCAAGGATCTGTAACCGGAGATGAAGGGGAATACAGTTACCAGAGAAGCCAATAGAGAAAAGCTGGGCTGTAGAGACTGGAGGATGTTACAGAGTTCGGTGGTTTGAGATCAGTGTTCGTGGTTAGAGATCAGATGGTTGGCTGGCTGAAAGATGTCAAGGATTATCAGTTCTGAAGGATTTACAGAGATTGGGAGGAATATAGGGATTTGAGATTGCACACAGTAGTAGTTGGAGCTACAGAAGTTTTTCGAGAAAGGGAGTGTTAAAGGCACTGGAGAGTAGACAGATGGGGTAGTATTGGAGCTAAAGGAGTTGATAGAGAAAGGGAGGATTGGAAGGACTGGAGAGTACACAGGTAGGGGTTGTAGTTGGAGCTGCAGGAGTTTATAGAGACTGGGAGGATTGTTGGTGCTCGAATTACAGTGACATGGACAAAGGTTGGAGCTGCAGGAGTGAGTGAGATAGGGAGGTTTGAAGGGGCTGGATCAGTTCACACAGCCAGGGAGAAGCATAGGGATTGGAGGAGCCAGAGATGCTGAGGGTTGTCGGGCTGCAGAAGTTCAGAGAGTTACTGAGGACTGAAGGCAGGTTTACAGCATTCCCATCAGTTACACAGAGATGTAGAGTGCTGTTCTGGAGTGGGTTACAAAAATCGAGAGGGTTGCAGATACTGGAAGATATTACAAAGACAGTGAGCTGTAGAATTTGAGGAGGTTACAGCAACAGGATGCGTTGATTAGTTGGAGGCTGCTCCAGGTGATAAACATGCTGCAGAGGATCAAAACCTTACATTGATCAGGGGGATTGGAAGCTCTGGAGATAAAGAATGAGAATTGCAGTAACTGAAGAATATCACAGAGATGGGGAGTAATATATGAGTTAGAGGAGTTATAACATGGGATAGGCTGTATTCAATGGAGTCAGAGAAGATACAGGGAGATCTGAAGGGACTACAGGTGATCGAAAGGACAGGGAGGCTTCTCACTGTTGGATTGGGTCAGTTTACGCAGGCATGGGGTATTTTATGGAATTGTGCTACTTACAGAGAATAAGAGAGTTGTATAGGATTGAGGAAAGAACAGAGATATGGAAGGCTGTAGTTAATGAAGACTTTTGTTGATGTCAGATGCTGAGATTCTGGAAAGAATATGGACTGGCAAGCTGTACAATCTGTCAGAGCTTACAGAGACAGGAACAGCAATAGATCCTGGAGACACAAACACAGATAGGGAGTATTACAGACACTGGAGGAGGTTTTTGCTTTCGGGATGGTTGTAGGGGAGTGTAACGTTTACACAGATAGGGGTGTAAGAGCTGGAGAAGGTTATGGAGATGATTAGATTGATGGGGGGACCGAAGGAGTTTACATTGACAGGGCGGGTGATAGCGATGGGAGAAGGTTACATTGATAGTAAGTCTTATAGAAACTGATCGGGAGAGTCACAAGCATTGGAGCTGGTTTCACAGTGGGTTTCACAGATCGGACAAAGGAAGCTTTAGGTGGAACACTCGCCAGTTTGACAGGCAATGAGAGATGTGGAGCAGAGCTGGAATTTAAAATGGACAATAGACCTAAATGCAAGTTTTAAATTCGAAACCAAACTGATCCAAACCATTCAGATCCTCAGAACCTGACAAAACAGGACCAGCCATACACCTGTCTGACATTGAGCTGTAATGGACCCAAAAACAACGTTCCATTTGAATACACACTGATCCAATCCCTGCAGCTCGGAAGAACCGAAGGAAATAGCAACTGACAACATGTAATTGGCTGAACTAACACGTTACACTCGAGACATGTAGGATGTAAACCTACAATCGTCTGATACAAAGTCAGATGTTTTATCTATTGCTTCACTAGCCGGATGCACACACACACGCTGGACACCTTTCCGTATGTGATGTAAACATGGAGATCTGGGAAACAACATTCATAAGGTGATCAACCAGCAAAGATAATCCACTTTGTGTAACAGGGCCTTTCAATGGCAAAGCAAATACATTTGTCCTCAGGTACCTGCTTCTGTGTCTCCTGTTCTTCTGCTGGACGTCTCCAGCATTTTATTCACAGTCACGGCGGTATCTTATGATGCACTCCACTGAAATGTACTTTCATACTTGGATTTAGTGTCAATTCCAGTCAAGATCCTGAACAAATTCAGCGAGAAACCTCTGGTCATTTCCAACATGGAATTTGGAATCAGACGTTTTGAACGAAGGATTTATTGGGGCCGCCCTATCACCGCAGATCAACGCCTCAAAACGAGCCGCTGTTAGTATCAAACTGCTTTGTACCTTCCTGCAGTAAATCAGGTTAGCACAGCTCCGCTTTCTTCACATTGAAACCAGGGCAGCAATATGAATTGTTTGGAAACTTAGAGAGAGAAACATTGCTGCTGAGGATGATGATAACGTGAAGATCATACACAGAGTCTGGACAGATCAGGTCACAAGTGTTACTGTCAGCTTCAGTAGGGTCACTGGTTCGGAGTCTGAGTTTGTAATGCCCAGACCGGGATACAATTCCCAGACAGGAAATGAAGATTTATTTCTCTTCTTGTGAATTATCTTATTGAACACTAACTCCTGCTTCCTCACAGAACACAGACCCAGACCAACCCAGTGATTGTTTGCATCTATCGAGAAGGACAATAGCAACAGATACACGAGAGAACTGTAACCACAAATCACCCATCTCGGACCTCGCCTTTCTGAGTTGGAAATATCTTGCTACTCCTACAGTGCTTTTGGGTCTAGATCCTGGAACTCCCTCCCGAACAGTATCATGGCTGTACCTTGAGTTCTTCCAGGGTTCTGTAAAGTAACTCAACATCTCAATCTCTGGAGTAAATAGGGATGGACAGTGATTCCTATCTCATTGAGTGGCAACCTCCGCCACGAATGAGTTTCAAACAGTGTGTTTCGATTTACTATCGCGTGGAAACAGGCCCTTCGGGCCGACACTGTCCCTCCAGACAGTAACCCACCCAGACCCATTTCCCTCTGGCTAATGCACTTAATACTTTTGGCAATTCAGCATGACCAATTCATCCTAAATCTTTGAACTGCGGAAGGAAGCCCACGCAGACACGGGGAGAATGTGTAAACTCCATACAGAGAGTTGCCGGAGGCTGGAATTGAACTTGAGACCCTAGTGCGGTGAGACAGCAGTGTGAACCACTGAGCCACCGTACGACCCCTACTCGTTTAAAGTTACTGTGTATTAAGTATGGGACAACACTTGATCAATTGTCAGCTGCATACTTCATTCCCTACTTCGGGAAGGCTGACCCCACGATTAATGGGACGAGGAAAACTCCACTTGCTGCAACAGTGAGAAAACTGAATCCTCACCAGGAGGCGAACAGGGAAAGCAAAAAGAAAAGGCACTGTGTGTTTTCATCAGGAAACCGCTTTTGTCTTTCCATCTGTGATCATTTTAGCTGCAGATTACTTTCTCCCTTTCTTCTGATTTTTACAGCGTGAGAAAGACCTTTCGGCCCATCTGCAGTGCGGGTCATTGGACTTCCATCTATTCTCGTCCCAGTTCCCATAAACCTGCGTTTCTGATGTTACCAGGGCGAATCTAAATGGGATTCTCCCTGTGATCTTAAATGACCCAACAATGGGACTGAAGTTGGGGACATGGTCACATGATGTTGTAACACCGCCGAGGAACTCAACCTCATATTTACCCACAGATGGAAACAAACAGAGGGCTCAGGATTAGTCCCGTTCATTATGCTTCACATCCGCCAGTTTCTCCGATCAGCTCACCGCCGCTGGTCAAAGAGGTCTGCAGCACAGAAAATGCCCTTCGGGCCATCAAGTCTGCACCATTCGAAGACTGACCCCTGACTGTTTTCATCTCGTTTTCCAACGGTTGGCTCGTAGCTCCAACAAAGTTGGAATGGAATTGTTCAACTCATAGTATCTTAACTTTCTCTGGGGATTTCTGTGTGTTGTACCCTGAAAGACAGAGGGTTGGAGATTGCCCCCATTCCCACCCTGTCTGAAATGTCTGTTTTCCCGTCTCCTGTGTCTTGTATGTGAAAGATGAAGACAGGGTGTAATCTCCCATTTTATTTGTTGTCATTACTGAATCGTAACCGGTAGGATTCCAGGCTGTGAGGGTAAAGCCAAATGGATTTCAAGTCCATTGCCTTAAACACGCATCGACGATTACAGAACCACACTGTCCTCTTCGTTTTCCAGGTGTCTCTCATTGTGGAGTTGAGGAAGAGTGAATCATTATCGGGTTGGTTTGAATCCAATCACTTTACAGTTTGTAAAAGCGTCACATTTTGGTGCATGGTGGGTCTGGTTGTATCATCCTGACAGATGGAACGGACATTCAATTTAAACCAAGAATAGGAATTGCCAGAGAAACTCAGCAGATCTTACAGCATCTATGCAGAGAAAATCAGAGACAACATTTCAAAACTTCATCAGAACTCGGTAATCTCCCAAAGGTCCTGCCAAACCCGTTAGATTGGACAGCAGCTTCTGTTTTTGCTTCAGAATCCAAGAATCCACAGTTCTTTACATGAACCATTAAAGCAATGCAGAAACTTCTTTGTGGATCCTTACACGAAAGGGTTCCGTTTGGAGAACATTCTCCTGACCCCACTCGACACACGAAACTGTGCAGCATCCAAAACAGATGCAGCAAGAACAACCATCGTTGTCGCCCTGGGGACTCTTGAACCAGGAACTTTTCATTTATCAGTCGAATGCGCTGAAACTTCAAACCGAACACCTTGCACGATCCTCTAAAGCAGGCTGTGACTGACTTCCCACTTCAGTCTGCCCTTCCCAGAATGACAACTGTCCTCTATCAGTTTTACTTTGCCAGACATTCATTATGGCGACATGGGAACAGTCTGATCCCACCCACTACAGACACACCCATGTCACTGGGAAACAGCTCCCCTCCAACCGGGACCATCTCTCTTCGAGCCTCCCAGTGTCTTGTGTGGTCCCGAGTTATTTCATTGATCTAGAGTCCAGATGAGATTTGTATTCCTCATGTAAAGGAACGAGAATTCTTTCAATGTCTCCGATCAGTTTATGTGGAGTCCTCTTAAAGAAGGGGAAGGTGTCTTGGCTGTTTCTGCTCAGCCCGACAGTTCAAACTTCTTCATTCTCCTCTGATTCCATTTCCCAAAGAGTTCCCGAAGATTCACAAAGCTGGAAACTGTGTTATACGGGATGCGCGTTTAACATTTGTGCACCTGCCAACTGACGATATTTTCCCAAAATCTCTTCACAATCCTCTGTCTTACACCGTGTCCAGGGATGAGAAGTCCCGTTTTGTAGAGAGATTCCTGAGGCTGGTGAGTTTCTCTTTGGAGTAAAGATGGTTAACCGGCAATTTCCTGCAGCTGTTTATAAAGATCGGAGTGGGAACCGTGGGCATGGGCACTTTGACGTGCAGGACCAAGTGTTACCCCTGACCAGAGGCAGTGAACAGAGGGACTGGGATTAAAGGAATCTAATCAAAAGCAGCACTTCTGTGCAGTACATTCACAGAATACTGCAGGAGCTCGATGGGTCTAGCTGTATCTGTGAATTGAGAAACAGGAATAACGGTTGGAGTGTGGGATATTTCTGATTAAGAACTCGAGCCGCCTATGTCTAATCAAATAACTGGCCTGGCCTTGCTGACATGGGATTTCTGAAGTCTGAGCAAGAATGTATCCTACAGGAAGTTGTTCAAGATGGAGTCGGCAGGATTTGACCCTGCGTGGGGACACATCAAGGGATTAATAACCCATCGCCTTAAGTACTCGGCCCCGAATACCCTTGCGTACAAGTGGCTTAATATTTCTCCAAGAATGGAGAGTTGTAACCTGAAACACCAGTATTTGGCTTGTCCTGTCCGCAGCATGACCCCAGTATTCACTGTCACCCTCTCTTGGTTCAGAACGGAGGAGGATGCTGGGAGATCAAGTTGAATGACACCCACATTGATGAGAGGTAAAGTGATGGGAAGGATCCATTTTCATGTGCAGAGAGCTTCATAAACACAGCAGTGCACCGAGTGTCCTTGTGTTTGACTAGCACTTACACCGCCAGCTGAATTACAGCCATTGAAGTGCTCTTGAAGAAGACTCTCCATTGGCAAATCTAATGTGAAAATTCAGCTCTAATTGGTTAATCAGATGTGAAAATATGAAATGATTTCAAATACTCACAACTGGCAGTAGAGAGTGTAGACCTACCTTCAGGGGTTCATTCTGCTCTGATTTACACCCAGGATAATGTGGGACTAGAGGGCCTCATCACAGCGGAAGGGGTCAAACATTGAAGACTCTGATGGGGAGGATATTCTCTCTATGAGAGGGAAGCAAATCAGTGGAATTCTTTACAACAGAGGGCCCTCAAGGCTCGGTATTTTCACGGCTGAGATAGACAGACATTTAGTCAATTCACCATGAAGGGCCATGGAGATAAGGCTGAGAAGGGGAGTTGAGGATTAAACAAATCAGCCCGTGATCTCATTGAAAACTCGCCGACTTGATCGGCGAAAAATGCTTCCAACTGCTCTAATATCTTTGCTGTTACTTGGAAGATACTAAACCCCACTGTAAACGAAGGAAAGCACAAAGTTAGGAAGAGATGGCTGCAGGCAAACGGAGTCACAATTATTTATTGCTCGGAAAATCAAACTGTCAATTTACCAGATTTCTTTGCTAACGTGGGCGGTAGAGTTGATCAAGGGAGCTGTTGATTTGAGTGTTCTTTGATATAAACCAATAAAGGTCAGTGACATTTGTTTTCTGGCAAAATACATGGCCTTTCCTGAAGCTCACAATGAAAGAGATGGTTTCCAAGAAAAGACAGAGACTAAGTCACCTGTAAAGTAATCGATGGCCAAGATATGACTCGCGATGTTCTATGGGACATATGTGATTTATTGATTATTGTTCTCCAAACTTCCTTTACAATGGAACCGGGAGTGTTCCATTGGAGTTAAAATGGGGTTAAAAACTGCCAGCATCAATATGCGTAGCATCAAATCTTCTATGTGATGTGTTTTTACAATGGCCTTTCTGGCCAATGTTAAAGCTGACATCCTGTTTCTGCAGGAGTGTGGGATGCTGCACCTCAGCAGCTCCAGGAGATGGTCGAGCTTGCGGTAGACGAGGGTGATGATGCCTTTCCTCATGGATTCACTCATGGTACCTGCCCGAAGCATACTGACATACACCTCCAGCAGGTCCTGGCCAATCAAGTCCCAAAGAGCGGAATAGATCACCACCGGTAAGCCGTCGCTTCCAGGAGTTTAATTCTTTTCGAAGGACTCGAGGGCCTTGGTCAGTTCATCCAGAGATAGCGGCTGGTTCAGACTCTCCTGCGTTCCGTCATCTAGGACCTCCGTGATAGAGGACAGGAACGACTGGGAGGCCGCGCTGTCGGTCGGCTTCGTGTCATACAGACTGGCATAGAAGGATTTGCTGATCCTCATGATGTCAGCCTGAGATGACGTTACCGAGCCATCTTCTTTCTTCAGGCTGCTGAGCACGGAGCTCTCTTTGTGCACCTTCTGGAAGAAGAAACGTCTCGTCCTGCTCCACCGAGCGGACCCTGGACCGGAAGATTATCCTGGAGACCTCCGAGGCAAAGAGCGAGGCTTACTGACCCTTCACCTCCTTGAGGCCCTCCGTGACATTGATCCCATCGTCTGCAGCAGGAGCAGGTTCTGCATACTTTCCTGGAGCTGGGACAGTTTTCCCTGCCTCTCTCTCGCCTCCTGGACACCTTTGAGGATGAAGAAACTCTTGATGTTCCCTTTTACTGTTTCCTCCCAGTCCGCTGGAGACTCAAAGAGGGGCTTCACGGTTCTCCAACCTGCGTAATCCCTCTTGAGCTCCTCAATATTTCCCGGGGTCTTCAGCTTGGTGTTCAGCTTCCACATTCATTTATTTGAGAATTTGTAGTGAGTGACATAACTGAGCGGCTGGCTTGGACATTTCAAACTACAACTGTGTGTTAACCACAGTGCTATGGGCCTGGAGTCACATGTAAATCCGACTGGGTGAAGATGGTAGATTTCCTTCCCTGAAGTGCACAAGTGTGCCAGGTAGGACAAACACAATGCTTTCATTGCTTCATTTGATTCTCAATTCCTGATATTTTATTGAATGCAAAATCTAACATTTGCCGTGGTGGGATTCGAATCCGGGGTCTGAGACATCACCTGGGTCTATGGGTTAACATTACAGGGATAATACTGTTAGGCCATCACCTCCTCAGTATCTCCAATAATCTCCAATGGCAAACGTGGTGTTGTTGTTGGCGTGGCTGTGCTTAAAGCATAGCGTTTTGCAAGGCAACAAAATGATTTGGCAAAACATATCATCCTTCTCATTTTGTATTTATGGAAAGGCGAGATGATGGGAAGTGCTCTTGGTGAAAAGGAGGTGGATGTCCTTGGCCATGAGCCACTGACAGAATTCATACAGAGCAGTAAGTACTGAGCATCATGTTGTTCACAAAATTGTCAGCAGCGACACTCTGACAGGGTTGGTCATTCTCAAAAGCTTCTGACCTCCATGCAGAAGACTAGACTGTCTTCTCAGAGATGGAAGATGCCTCCTTGAGACATGGCACAAATCATCAGCTGTGCCTCCTTACTATCAGCAAACCACGTTAATGCAACACGCATGAAACATGAGCAATGGAGCCAGAAGGCACAGCATGGAACAGTCTGTTTGTGCATTCTCTGCTTCATTGGTTTGTAAAGTTACAGCATCGATGACATCCTCCTATTTCAGTGTAAAAGTTTGGAGGGGCTGAATGGCCTCTTCTGTTCGAGTGTCAGTGTCTCGGGTGGCTGAATGTCCTCTTCCTCGTTCCAGGGAAGAGGCTTATTATTGGGTGACACGTGGTAGCTGCTTACCTGCGTGCTGTGCTGACTAGATTCCTTATATTCCTGTGTAACATTAGACAAACAGGAGGTTGGAAGAAACAGCAAGTCAGGTAGCATCAGGAGGTGAAGAAGTCAACATTTCAAGTATACCCGTTCTTCAGGATTGCAGGTGGGGGTAGGGGGAACTGCAGATAAAGAGGGAAAGGAGTGGTTGGGGTGTGGAGAACAGAAGGATGGTGAGGTAGGGGATAGGTGGACACAAGTGGTGGGTGCAACATGGTTGGTCGATGGGAGGGATGAATATAGTTGGGAACTAGAAGGTGGGGTCATTTGGTGGAATGGAAGGGAGGAGGCGGGGCTGGAAATGGAGTAGGGCCATGGAGGGAAGGTTATTTAAAATTGGAGAACTCAATGTTGAGTCCTCCAGGCTGTCGGCTAACCATGCAGAAGGTAAGATGTTGTTCATCCAATTTGCGGTCTGACTCACTGTGGCAACAGAGGAAGCCAAGGAGGTCATGTTGGAAAGGAATTGGGAAGGGGAATTGAAATGGGTGGTGACTGGGAGCTCAGGCCAGCCCCTTTGGACCGGGCTGTGATGCTCGGTGAAATGTGCACTTAGTTTACGTTGCTCTCCCCGATGTAGACAAGACCACATCAGGAGAACCTACTGCAGTAAACTAGGTTGAAGGAGAGGCAGGTGAACCTCTGTTTCACCTGGAAGGACTGTTTGGGGCGCTGGATAGAGGTGAGGGAGGTGTGTGCCAGCAGGTGATGTATTTTATTTTTCATCTGCAAGTGTCAGTTGCCCATGGGGATTGACAGGTTTGGTGGGGAGTATGGCACGAACCAAAATTAGTGAAGGGATCAGTCCTTGTGGAAGATGTGCCAGGTGATGGGATCCAACCTAGTTTACTGTATCTGCCATTCCTGATGTGGTCTTCTCTATATCGGGGAGACCAAATGCAAACTAAGGGGAATGTTTTGCTGAGCATCTCAGCTGGTCCTGTAAGGGCTGACCTGACCTCCCAGTCACTGCCTATTTCAATTACACCTACCAATCCCATTCCGACATGACATCATTGACCTCATCCATTGCCACAAAGAACCAAAGCACAAATTGGAGGAACAACGCTTCATATTCCACCTGTGTAGCTTACAGCCCGGGGTCTCAACACTGAGTTCTCCAATTTCTAGTAACCTCCCTTCCAATCCCCAGATCTCCTGCTTAGCCCCTCCCCTTTCCATTCCTCTGATCAACCCATCTTCCAACTGTCAACTGGATTCATTCTTCCCATTGGCCAACCTGGTGGTACACTTTAACTGTGTTCGCCACCACAACACGCCTTCTCCTATTTCCCCACCTCGCCTCATTATCAGTACACACCCTTGCCCCCACCCCCAGACATGAAGGAAGGTTACACCCAAGATGTGGACTTTTTCTCCTGATGCTGCCTGGCTTGTTGTGGTCTTCCAGTTTCCTGAATTCCAACATTTGTAGTTTTTTTAAAGAAATCTCTTCTTGTGCAATAGGTAAGAGAGAGTGAATGCGCTGTTCCTCTACTTATCCAATAGCTTCTATGGGCTGAATGGCATTCTCATATTTCTGTGAAACCAGCTTGAGATGCTGAATGAGCTCCTCATTTTTAGTCCTGTGGAAATGTTCAGGGTCCAGCAGTGCTGTTACATGAATGTTGCCTACACATTAACAGCATGAGCTTGAATGTTGTCCAGGTTTTGCTGTTTTATGCTATCTTTTCTGAGCATCCTCACCTCTGATCGAATGACGGAGGGTAAGACGTTGCTGAAGCAGCTGAAGATGTTTGTGCCGAGGAAGCTACCCTGAGGACCGCCAACAGAGATATCCAGGGACTGAGAGGATTGATCTCCATCAGCCACATGGTGCTCCAAATGGTCCAACCGCTTGGGAATTTACAACTGATTCCAATTAGGTGCAATTTTATTCAGCCTCCTTGACACCTTGTTCAGTCTTGTCCATTCAGGGCCAGTCATTATGACGCTGTGTTCATATCTTTTAATTTGGAGATGCGTGTTGGACTGGGGTGTATAAAATTAAATACCATGGTATTCAAACAGATGAAAGACTCAACAGACTATCAATTTTTCAATGTTATAATTTCATTTACATCACACTAAAGTTTTGTTCTAAATTCTGTGTGTTACGATTGAGCCCTCCACCATCAACTAATGGAGGAGCGATGCTCCGAAAGCTACTGTGCTTCCAATTAAACCTGTTGGACTATAACCTGGTGTTGTGAGATTTTTAACTTCATAGCTTTTGTTCATGTCAAAGGCCAAGGTAAATGTGTGGGGACTGTTTCCTTCTCTCAGAGGGTAATGACTGTTGGGGCCTCTCTATCCCAGACAACTACATCTCTGAATGTTTGAGGGAGCAGGGTGGTGTTAATGAATGTAGACACATCAGGGAGTTAAGGCTACAAAGAATTGGGCATGAAAGAGAAATTGCGGCCAAGAGAGATCAGCCCTGACCTTACTGAAGGAAGGACAGGCTTGACGGGCTATATAGCCTGGTATTATTACAATAAACCCTATAGCCCAGTCACTTTATTGCCTCTTCCATATCCTGTGGTACTTCAAGTAGCTGAATAGGTTGATATTGTTGCTGCATGATCTAAACTGGGTCTAGTTCTATAAATTGGAGGGGCTGATTGGTCTCTTCCTGTAAATGTATATCATGGTCCAGGGGCTGAGAAGCCTCATTCTGTTCTGGTGTAACTGAAATCCATATACACCAGATCGACCACCCTTAGAGAAAGTCATCACTGCAGATGCCGGTGATCAGAATTGAGACATGTGGCGCTGGAAAAGCTCAGCTGGTCAGCCAGCACCCAAGAAGCAGGAATATCGATGTCTTGGACATTCCTGATGATAGAGTTGTGCCCAAAACGTCGATTCTCCGGCCCCTCGAATACTACCTGACCTGCTGTGCTTTTCCACCACCACACGTTGAGATGTCAACCGGCCCGCCCTACTCAACCTTCCTGGTCACATCATCAAAGAACAGGCATGAACTTCCACTGACAAAGCCATTCTTATTATTACTAATGAAACCCTGTTTTCCCAATGCATATACATCTTATCCCTCAGAATCTTCTCAAGTAATTTACCTACCACAGATATAAAGTTACTGGTCTGTATTTCCCAGACTTTATTTTTCAGTCCTTCTTGAATAAGGGCACGACACCTGCTTTCCTCCAGTCTTCTGGGATCTCACTTGTGGTAACTGATGATCAAAATTATCAGCCAGGTCCCCCCTAAGTTCTTCTCTAGCCCCTGCTCTGTTTTTGGATATATCTGGAAAGGACCGTGAGATTTATCCAACTTCAAACATTCTAGTAGATCCAATACCTCCTCTACTGTGATATGGACTGTCCCTAAGTAATCACCAATAATTTCCCCAATTTCCCAAGTACCCATGTCTTTCTCTACGGTAAACATAGAGGAGAAATATTTGTTGAGGACATCGCTCATCTCTTATGGTTCCCAACAAACATATCCATTGAGGGGTCCTATTCTCTCTCTAGCTACTGCTTTTCCTTTAATATAATTAAAGCATCTCTTTGGATTCACCCTGATCTTCTCAGGCAAAGTTCTATAGATTGGAGGGGCTGATTTCCTTCTTCAGTAAACTCCTGTATCCCCTGTACACCTTCAGGGATTCGCTTGATCCCAACTGCCTCTACCTGAGCCACGCCTCCACATATCTTTTGGTAAAAGCCTAAACATCTCTTGTAATTCAGGGTACCACATTCCTGTAAACTTTCCATTCACACTCACAGGAACATATAGATCGTAAGCTCCCACTTGCTGGAGGTCCCTTTGCTTGCAAACAGACTACTCCAATCAACCCTTGCAAACTCCTGCCTGAGTCCATCAAAATTAACCTTGCCCCGATTTAGAACTTGAATCTGTGGACCAATTTCTTCCCTCTCCATAACTATTTTAAAATTAATAGATCTATGCTCACTGGTCCCAAAGTGCACATCTACTGTCACCTCACTCACCTGTCCTGACCTATTTCTTAAGAGTAGGACAAATATTGCTCCTTCCCGATTAGGACCCTTTACATTCTACTTGGGGAAACTTTCCTGATGCACTTAATTGATTCCATCCCATCAAATCCCTTAATGCTCTGGCAGTGCAAGTCTGTGTTATAAAAAATATTAAAGCCCCCATTATGACAACCAAAATATTCCTGAAAGTCTCCGCAATCTCTCTACATATTTTTGTTCCTGCAATTTCTGTTTACAATTTGGGGGCCTACCGTACAACCCCAATAATGTCACCATCCCCTTCTTATTTCTTAGTTCCACCCACAAAGCCTCATTGGATGATCCATCAATTATTTTATCTCTGATCACTGCTGCGATACACCCTTTATTCAGAAATGCAACTCCCCTCCTCTCGTTCCACAATCTCTGTTCCTTCTAATGCATTTAACCCTGGTACATTAATCTGTCAGTCCTATCCATCCCTCAGCCATGTTTCTGTAACAGCTAAACTATCGAGCACCGATAACCTATCCACACGCTGAATTCATCGGCCTTAACTGTCAGCCCTTTAGCTCTGAAATAAACACAATTTAATCCATCGCCATTTCTTGTTCCCTCTCGTGGTCCAGCCTGATATGGCTGCTCAACGTACTATGTTTCATTACTGTATCTGCATCCAGCCTCTCACTTGCCTCCCTGCTGCTGAGGATTCCACCTCCTGCCAATCTCGTTTAAACGTTCCCCTGTTGTACTAGCAAAACTGGCTGCGAAGATATTGATTCCCCCTCAAGTTGATCTGTCACCAATCCCTCTTGAACAGGTCAACTCTGTCACAGAAAAGCTCCAAATGGTCTAAAAATATGAATCCCTCCCACCAATTCTTTAGTCATATACTTATCTTGATATCCTCCTATTCGTACCTTCACTAGCTCATGACACTGGAAGTAATCTGGAAATTATCACTACCGAGGTCCTGGTTTTTAACTTTTCTCCTAGTCCTCAGTTAATCATTCTATAGAAACACATTCCTATATCTAACCGTGTCATTTGTACCATCGTGCACAATGACTTCTGGCTGCTCACCCACCCTCTTGAGAACATTCAGCAGCCACTCAGAAACATCCTGGATCCTGAAACCTGAGAGGCAACACACCATCCTAGTTTCTTGTTTGTGATCACAGAATCTCCGATCTGTGGCCCCTAACAATCAAATCTCCTATCTCTAAGACCCTGTTTACCTTTATCCTTTCCTGCTGCCCCCCAGATCCAGTGCATCCATCTTGGCTACTGCTGCTTTCCCCTGAACAGTCATTCCCTGATACTTATCGCCCAACTCCCAACATACACAAAACCAGTATCCAGAATGGTATACTTGGTTTCGAGAGGAATAGCCACAGGGGATTCCCGCACTTTCTGCCTACTCCCTTCGCCATTCCTGGTGGTCGCCCAGATACTCTCTGCTTGGAACACGACAGGAAGCAATGAAAGCCTGTTGGATTAAAAAGCTTTTAATTAAATGGAACTGAGCTGACAGGTAACGCAGATGAACCCAGGGCGTGGATCTTTACATGAGACTGGAATATTATAGTCCTTACAGAAACATGGCTAAGGGAGGGATTTGGGTGTGATCATCTCACTAAAGCTTTTATCTATGAAGTGTTCCATATCTCGGATGATCCAGAATGCTCCTGAACACGGTCTCCCAGGAGCTGCAGCAGGGTGCACTTCCCACACGTGTAGTCATCAGGGATAATGGAAATCTCCCTGAGCTCCCACAAACCGCAGGAAGAACAGACAACTGCCCTAACTGCCATCCCCACTGCTGTCAGACTAGCGTTAAAAAAGAGTTTATCTGAGCTTACCTTTACCTTTTGCTGAACTGCTGCTCACCGATTTCTCTGGAACCAAAGCATTACTACCTATTCTGCCACTCACAGTACGTTAATAGACCACTCCACATTTAGGTTTGGTTAGGGTAGGATGGAGACACTACAGTGATGTATTGTTTGGGCCTTAAGCACTCCTAAACACCAGGCCCATGCTTGGACTTTGGGTGGGGTGGGGGTGGGGTTGTCTTGCTGAGGTCTTCCTTCTCGTAGTGGTGACTGCGCTGATGCAAATATTCACCCTGACAGCCCATCCGCGTTGGCGCAGTCCTCTGGTTTTTTTCGGTCTACTCGTACTGCATTTATGAATTCCTTGTAACTACTGATTGTATTCGAAACTGTGTCTCACTCCGGAGTGAGAGATGTTGATATTCCAGTAAGTACAGTCTATTAAAAAAGGTTTGCCAATGGACATACGAGCGACAGTATGTCCATCCGCTCTCTAACTCTGCGTTTACTTTCAATTAGGGTACATTTATTCTGATAACATTCCATTTCATTTTCCTGCATTTTCCCTGTAACCCTTTTAAAAAAATCTGTGGATCTCAGCCTTGAAGATATTCAGTGATCATTTCTTAACAGCCTTCACAATTTTCTGCAATTGTTTCCCTCCCACTGATGTGAGACTTCGTGGTCTTTCATCCCATGGCTTTTTTTTCTAGCACTCTGTGTAGAAGTTGAACCTACATTAGATGTTGTTCTGTTTGATCACACCACCTCGCTGGCCAAAGGCAAAACAAAATAAAGCACAAAATGTAAGAGCCTGTAATCTCCTCCCTCATCTTTCACATCAGTCTAAGATACAGTTCATCCAGATCTAGAGATTTGCCCACTTTTTATCCTGCATCAACTTCCAATTATTCCTCAGCTTCTATCCAGGAACTGCTTCTCCAAAGTGAAGACCAATATGCAGTACGTGTTTGACATTCACAGGTTCTATGCACAGGTTGCCTCCTCGGTCCCTAATACTCCCTATTCTTTCTCTTGTTACCCTCTTAGCCTTAATAAACCGATAAAATGTCTGAATTCTTGATAATATTGCCCATTAATGTTTTTATCACCCCACTTTTTGCTCTTCTATTTACTTTCTTGAATTTAGCCCAACACGTTCTCTACTCTTCTGGGACCTCCATTGACCTGCTCACTTTATGCGTGCTTTAAGCTTCTCTTTCATGTTTAATTCTGTTCTGAATATTTGTAGACATTCCATACTTTCTGGGCTTGTTTTCCTCATTTTTATCTTTATTGTAACATCTTGTGGTGACACCTTCATCAATTCCATTTTGAGCATGTGATCCCCACCACGCCCACGCTGTTCTGCTAAAGTTTCACCCAGAAGTAATTATACAGTGGCCAGATCCTGTCTTTCTTTTGATAAGACCTGCCTCTATCATCCAAATTATTTTTATTTTTCAAGCCTTTTTTCTTTTGGTCTTTTCCTTAATAAGCTAAAAATGCTTGAGTCATGGTCACTGATCCTGAAATGCTCAGCCAATCCTGCCTGCAACACCTGACTGGCTTCATTCCACAGTGAGGCTCGGCATAGCCCCACCCATTGTTGTATCTGCTACATGTTTATACGAGGAGCTCTCTGGAATAAATGTCAAGACATTTTTGCCCTCTTAAAAATAATTATCGCTGCCTTAATCAATGTTTGTAATTGAAATGCCTGAATATAATGATCCTATTATTGCATTGACACACCTCAGTGAATTGGTTATGTTTCTGCCCCTGTATTTTATTTTATCTGCGGGCCTATAATATGTCCCCAGTAGTGTGTCTGACATTGATTTGAACCTATTTGCAACCCACAAACTGTCATTTGAATGCCCTTCCAAGATATCATCCGTCCTTACTGCAGTCTTTGACTCCATAATTAATAAGGCAACACCACCTTATCTTTTGCCCCTCTCCTACGCTGCCCATAGTTCTTGTACCACAGAATATTGAGTTGTCAGCTCTGACCTCCCTCAAATGCATCTATGTGATGGCAAAAATATCCACTTCCCCATGTCACCTCGTTCCCTTATCAAATCTGAAGATCTGATAATATTCCCAGCATTATGGTAAAGGACATCCAGCCTGGAATATGGCACCTGGAATACTCTGTACCTCGGAGTTCTTCAGCCAATTACTTGTTGTTATCAAGCTGCCTTTCCATGAACTGAAACTGTAACTCTGGGACTGTATGAATAATCGTTGAATTGTAATTTATTTTGAATTAATGTGTTAATAAAATGCAACGTTCCAGAACTGAACAGTCAGCTTCAAATAGAATGAATTCCTGCTGATTAATTCCCTGCTCAGTGTGGAGCAGGATCAGCCCTCAGTAATGGAGAAAGTCAGGACTGCAGATGCAGGAGATCAGGGTCGAAAGGTGTGGTGCTGGTAAAGCACAACGAGTCAAGATGCAGCCGAGGAGCAGGAGAGTGAAAGCTTTGGGCATAAGCCCTTCATCAGGATGGCATTGGTATGTTCAATTTTTTTCCATTCCATGATTCATAGAATATTTGGAATTTAACTTGCTCAGGAGGGCAGCACTGTATATAGCCCTGAAATGGAAAGCAGTTCAATCAGTTGGTTGGACAGGGAGCAGATAAAGTGAGGTGAAGTACAGAATGAGTGAAGTCCAAACAGAAGGATAGATAAGTCCCCTGGACCATACAGGAAGCACTAGAGGTTGTCAGTGGAACTGAGGGAAGAGATTGCTGCGCCTTTGGCGATGATCTTTGTGTCCTCACTGTCCAGTGAAATACTGCCTGATGATTGGAGGGTGGCAAAAGTTATTCTCTTATTCAGGAAAGGAAATAGGGATAATCGTGCGAAATACAGGCCAGTCAGTCGTATTTCTGTATTGGGCAAAGTATTGGAAAGGATTCTGAGATACAGAATTTATGATTACTTGGAAAATCATAGTTTGATTAGAGATAGTCAGCATGGCTTTTTGAGGGACAAGTCATGCCTCACACAACTTATTGAATTCTTTCAGGATGGGATCAAGCACATTGAAGGTAGAGCAGTGGATGTGATGTACATGGATTTTAGCCAGGTGGTTGATAAGTTACCATAAGGTCGGCTCAGTCAGAAAGTAAGGAGGCATGGGATGCAGGGAAACCGGGAAATCTGTCTGTATGGATACAAATTTGTCTGGCCTGTCGAAGACTGATGGTGTTAGAACATGGAAAGTATTCAGCCTGGTGACCAGTGGCGTTCTTCAGGAATCAGTTCTGGGACTGCTGTTCTTTGTGATTTTTACAAATGACTTGGATGATAAAGTGAATTGTAATTTAGTAAGTTTTATGATGTAACAAAGATGTTGGAGTTATGAATAGTGCGGAGGGCTGTTGTAGGTTGCAATTGGACATTGACAGGATGCAGAACTGGGCTGATAAATGACAGATGGAGTTCACCCCTGATAAGTGTGAAGTGATTCATTTTGGAAGGTTGAATGTGAATGCAGAATACAGGGTTAAAGGAAGGATTATTGGCAGTGTGGAGGACCATAGGGATCGTGTGTTCCATATCATAGGACGCTCAAAGGTGTCACCAAGTTGATAAGATTATTAAGATGTAATATGTTTTCATTAGTCTGGGATTAAGTTTAAGAGCCACAAGGTTATGTTGCAGCGCCAAAAGGCTCTGGTGAGACTACACTTAGAATATTGTGTTCAGTTCTAGTTGCCTCATTACTGGAAAGACATTGAGGCTTCGGAGAGGGTGCTGGGGAGATTTACCGGGATGCTGCCTGGACTGGAGGGCATGTCTTACATAGAAAAGTTGAGGGAGCTAGAGCTTTTCACCTTGGAGCAATGAAGGATGGGAAGTGACTTGATAGAGGTGTATAAGATGATGAGAGGCATAGGGAGAATGGGTAGCCAGAGTCGTTCTCGGAGAGAGGAAATGGCTATCGCGAGGGGGCATAATTTTAAGGTGATTACAAGAAGGTTTCAGGAGATGTCAGAGGTAGGTTCTTTACACAGAGAGTGGTGGGTGCTTGGAATGCACTGCCAGCAGCGTTGGTAGAGTCAGCTACATTAGGGATATATAAGTGACTATTGGATAGGCACATGAAGGATATGTCAGTTCGTCTGACCTTCGAGTAGGATAAAGGTTCGGCAGGACGTCAAGGGTCTAAGGATCTATATTGTGGTGTTAAGTTCTGTGTTTTATGTTTCACGCAGCCTGTCGTCTCTTATCAATTGTTGAATGTGTGCGGGAGTGATGTGTGTGAAATTCGGAAGTTGGGGAGGGGCGTTAGCCCAAAACATCCAGTTATGTTGTTCATTGTTACATTCACCTGAATGCCATTAGAGTATGTGTGGTGTTCTACATCACGCACGCTCCGCCAATTTCACTTATTAACGCGATTCTTGACTTGTCATTTGCTGCTGCTTTCTTCAAATACAATCAGTTGGGTGACCCATGTATTAATCAGATGTTTGCTATGTTTCGTGAATTAGGCAGAAATAAGATGCCAACTATGATTATTCGACTGAACTATAATCTCTGAAAAGCATTATGTTGATTATATATTTATGGAACAAAAATATAAACTCCTGTCAAGATTTTCAAACACAGAAATAAAGAATGTACATTGATTTTCTATCGAACAAACAACATGGATGTAACTCTTTTGGCGATCAGAATTACACACACAATGTCAGGATTCAAAACAATGCATTATCACTCCAACATTTTGAAAGCGGTTGGCTTCTGAATGATTGCATGTTCAGGGCGAGCGAACGATTGAACAATCAAATAGAATTAGCGTTCTTATATATGTATATATAAACAATCAGTTTAATTTTTCACCGACATGTACAAGCTTCAGTTATTTGCCAGCGAATTAGAAACAGCTATACTTCAACGTGGACTGCGAATATTCAACTAAAAAAATGATTTGTGCCATCAAATTTTAGTGAACTATAATTTGAAAACTTTTAATTTTTAGAAAGGATCTTGTTTAATATGAAATGTGGGCAGTGAACAAAAACGATGCACATATTATGAACATATTATCGTGTGAGTGAAAAGTCAGACCTTTTCAAAGAGATTTGAGCCAAAGCAATGACAGATTTGTTTGAGTAATTGGAATACAACATTTAAAATATTCATATTCTGAGCAATAATTAGACTATATAATGAAGCTGGCCTTGCAATAGTTGCATTTTAAATGCTTATGCTGCACTAAATAATCAGATATTCGTGAGCATTTAGAATGGGAAATAATCGGATCCTGAATTTTATTCACATCAGACACATGATAGAGTACAAAACCTTAAAGAACAGGAGGAGGCCATGGGCCACTGTGTGTACATCAGCTCCAGGAATATCTCCCAAGTCCCTCCCATTTGCCAGCCCTATCTCTGCAGCCTGTTAAATTCATATTTGCAAATACATATCCCGTTCTATTTTTTAATGTTCATCCACAACTCTCCCAGGCAGTTCCATTCCAAATCCTAACAACTCACTCAATAAAGAAGTTTTTCCTTATCTCATTCCTGGCTCTTTTGCTGACCAGCTTGAAATTAGAACTCCTTGATGCTGCAATTCCAACTAACGGAAACAGATTATTCCTGTTTTGCTCTCCAACTTTTTTTCATAGGTTTGAGCACTGCAATTAGTTCACATATTTGTTTGTTATGCTCAAGTAAGAATAAGCCTTGCAAGAACTGTTACAAGCACTACATCGGAAAAACAGTCAGAAAACTAGCCACCTGGATACATGAACAACAACTGGCCAGAAAAAAAGACATGACCCACTATCACTAGTATCCTTACATACAGATGAGGAAGTACACGATTTAGACTGTGTCTGAATATCCATCTAGGACAAGCCAAACAGAGACACTCACGATAATTAATAGAAAAATAGCATTCCAACCTGAACTCTATCAACAAACACATCGATTTTGATCCCATCGAACACTCTCTGACAAAAAGAACTGGACATAAAATCACCAATACTGGAAATTACATCACTGACTCAAGGAAACCTAAACACATAAATAGCAAGTGGGACATAACACCAGCACTTCACCAGAGGCTCACTGATAATGTTCCCTAGTACAGTGATGAACCATCTGAAAATGAACTGTCCAGCTCAGCGAGAAAACTGACATCCAGAAGAAGCACAATTTCTCTCATCCTCCCTTTAACTAAATACTTCATTCCACTTATCATTCCGGTTATTTTAAGGTTATTTGTATTCTTCTGAAAAGTAATATAGTTTCTTTCTGCGTGTGTTTGAATGTGTGTGTGTGTGAGAGAGAGAGTGAGAGAGAATAATCCTCTGTAATCTCTGGATTACTCTCCGTGCCATGTGGAAAAGAGGGAAGGATGAGGAAGACAGTAGAGCTTAACATGTTGTTAAAAATCTAGTTCAGGAATGAGAGTTCCAGATTGTTGTATCATTGGGATCTCTTCCAGGACAGGTTGGGACCTGTACAAAAAAGACAGATTGTATCTTAACTGGACGAGCACCAACATGCTCCTGGGAGGTTTGCTAGTGCAAGTCAGATGGATTTGAATAAACCAGTATTGCAGTATTGAATAAACTGAATTGCAGACCACTCCCTTACAAACATCTAAGAACAAGACTGTGCACAACCTCGATACCGCTTTTTGCCCTGAACTGATTTATATCTCTTGTTCTCTATGTCACCAACCCTGTCCACTACCAGCTCACAATATCCCCAGTCTCCATCTCTGCGTCAGTGCTGTGGCTGAACAACCCATTGTCTGCACGTTGGTAAAATTCAGACCTTATATTTCAAACTCTCTTCTGACCACTTTTCCAGTTACATGTATTTCAATCACAAAATTGTTCTTGTCTCGGACATTACTTCATGATTAGGACAATGTATTAGAGTAGGAATGTTGCTGGATGTAATTCAGGAGCAAAGCTTATTAAACGAAACACATGGTTTCAAGCGATTTGTTTCAAGTCCTACTACAGCTGATGGTAGAACTTAAATAAAAATGATAAGAATTGGAATAAAAGTGAATTTCACGAAAAACAACCATAAAACCCACATTTTGTCTGAAAACCTTCCTGTTTCACTGATGATCTTCGGTAAAGAAGTCCAATACTACTACCCAGTCTGGGTTAAGTGTGACTTCAGACCCATATCATTGAGCATCACTTTATATTGGTTTGTGGAATGGCCTCACAGTCAGGACAATTAGTGATGATTAACAAATTCTGCCCTGGGCAGAGATGCGGACTTCCCATGGAATAACACATTTGAAAGTTAAACCAAATAAAGATAGATGCTGGAGATCTGAAATTGCATAAAAATGCAAAGAAAAGATCAGAAAGTGCTGGGGAGTTTTTCTGAACTGAAAGCAGCTGGAAAATAGTGGGAATAATGCTGGTAACAGGGAAGTCTGCTTTGAAGGGCAGGAGGAGTGAGTTGAATCGATAGAGAAAGAGAGAGATAGAAGACAAAGCGCAAACAAAGGGAATGATGATCAGCTGGGGTGGAAATAAAATGTGAGATCCACCTCATTTCTTTTAACTTTTCCCATCTTCCTGAATATCATGCCCATGTCGGTACATGTATCCCCCGCTTTTCAAAAATTCGCTTTTTGCCACTTCCCTTTCCGAAAATCCTCCATTAGATCCTGTTTTCACTAATCAAAACAAATCCGAAGAGGATTTTCACTTTTAACAAGGAAGGTAAATTTTTCACGCATAAATTAATGCTTCTTTGCTTTATGCTGTATCAATTTATGAAAGGCTTTGTAGGAACGCTCTACTTTCAGATACCGAGGGAAATCGCTGTCTATCTAAGATCATGTTTAAAGCGATTTGATCCCAACTGTGTTCCCTGAGTGTCGTCATGTTCTTATATTTATTAATGGGATATAGGAATGGCTGGTTGGGCCAGCATTAGTTCACTTTTTTGATTGCCCTTGAGAAGACCTTGAGCCTCACAGGGCACTTAGACAGAGGGAGGCACACAAGGTGACAGCTGCACAGGAGGTGTGCAAAGCAAGATCGTCTTTCACAAGATTAATATTATTTGAAAAGTTAGAGACTTCAATTTGTCAGTCTAATTACAGTAGGGAAGAAGGTGTTCCTGAGCATGTAGGCCTATGTTTTCATGCCTCTGTATCTCCTCCCTTTTGGAAGAGGTTGTAGGAGATAATTACAGGTTTTGGAGAGATATTTGATGTTGCCAGCCTTTCGCTGACAACGAGAAGTATAAATGGACGGAAGGTTGTCTTCCATGATAGTCTGGTCTGTGCACACAATCGTCTGTAATTTCTTTTGGTCCTGGGAAGAGCAGTTACCGTCAAACTATTATGCACATGAACAGAATGCTTTCAGTTGTCAGAATGCAGAGCACTGGGAGAAGACAGTTCCAAAATATTTAGATGCAACCATTGGTTGTTAAATGGATATCCATGTTCTGCTTGCTGTTTTGACAACAATTGAAATTTAACCAATAAATTTAAATTATGTCCAAGATACCCAAACACAATTGAGTTTATTGAATTGCCAACATCTAACCAAAGAGCCATCACATGCTTCAAAAGAATAGAGAAGCCATCACCATCACAGCGAGGGAAAAAGAGACAGACACGTATAAGGAGAGAGAGAACACAGCGAGGGAAACAGAAGGACAGAGAGTTAAACTGAGAAAGGAAACAAACCAAGAATCAAACAGTCATATGGACAGGGAGAAGGGGAGATAGTAAGTTCAGGGAAAGTAACAGAAGACAGAGAAAAAGAAAACACAGGGAAACAGACAGTGTGAGAGAAACAGTGAGAGACAAAGCACACAGGGAGCTGGGGATGGGGTCACAATGAGCTAGGGATGGGGTCACAGTGAGCTGGGGATAGGGTCACAGTGAGCTGGGGATGGGGTCACAGTGAGCTGGGGATGGGGTCACAATGAGCAAGGGATGGGGAATGGGAGAAGCTGGGGGTGAGGACCGGAGAGACCTTGGAGCGAGCACTGGAGGGAGCTGGGGGAAGGGAGGTGAGAATTTACATTGGCATGTACCAAGTTGTACAGGCAAATCATATTAAGCAAGGATGTACAGAACAATGGCTGTAAAACATGTCTGAGAGGCATGCAGGTTACGCTGCACAGGGCGTGCGCGAGGCGAGATTAACACGAACAAGATCAGCGTTATCTGAGATTAGAGAGTACATTCATCAGTCTCATAACAGCCGGGAATAAGCTGTTGCTGAACCAGCTGCTCTGTGTTTTCAAGCTGCTGTATCTGTTAGCCTGATCGAAGAGGTGTGGGAGACCATTATTGGGGTGTTATGGGTCTTTGATAATGTTAGAACAAAACATTACAGCACAGAAACAGGCCATTCGGTGGTCCAAGCCTGTGCCGATCTCCAGCCCTCCGGGACCTCAGCAGTGTTCAAGGATGCTACAAAGATATCTGTTAATGCCCCAGCTATTTCCTCTCTCCCTTCCCTCAGTAATCTGGGGTAGATGTTGGCTGCCTTTCTGCGGCAACGAGCCATGTAAATGGAATCATTGGTTGGGATGTTAGAGTTCGTGTTGGTCAGAGCTGTGCACCCAACCTTCTGTAGTTTCTCACGGTCCTGAGTCGAGCAGTTGCTGTACCTGGCTGTTATGCACCTGGACAGCACGCCCTCAATGGTGCATCTGTAGAAGTAGAGCATGCTGAATTTCCTGAACCAACTGAGGAAGGAGAGGCATTGTTGATCCTTCCCGACTGTCGGACCTATGTGAGAAGTTCAGGACAGGTTGTCAGTTATCATCACTCCGAGGGACTTGATGCTCTGCACTCCCTCAAACGGTTGATGTAGATGGAGTGTGTTCCCTTCCTTTCTTCCTAAAGTCAAGATCACTCCTTTACGTTTACAGGATTAGAGAGAGGTCATTATCAATATACCATGCTACCAAGCCCTATATCTCCTTTCTACATTCTGACGCGTTGTGGTTTGATATCTGTACTGCTATAGTGATGTCGTCAGCGAACTTGTAGCTTGCGTTGTTTGGAATTTGGAAATTCAGCCGTGGGTGTACAGGGAGGACATTAGTGGGCTGAGGACACAACCTTAGGAGTACAGGGAAAACTGTAGGGGGCTGCAGAAACAACCGTGTGTGTGCATGGAGGACAGTGGGGGCTGAGGACACAACTGTGGGTGTTCAGGGAGTTCAGTAGTTGGCCTGGGCACAGCCTTGAGTGTATAGGGAGTACACTAAGGGGCTGAGGGCACAGCCGTGGGTGTACAGGGAGGACATTAGGGGGCTGAGGAAACAACCGTGGGTGTACAGGGAGTACAGTAGGGAGCTGAGGGTACTGCCGTGGGTTTACGGGGAGTATTGTCGGGTGTTGCGAACATATCCTTCAGCAGCTTTCATGTTGCATGTCATTGTGAAGGAAGTGATTTTACCGATCTTCACGATTGTGGTCTGTGGGTCAGAAACCTGAGGATCCAGTTGCAGTCTATAAGGGCACGGTCCATGTGTTTTCTCACTTACCAGGATAATGTTGACCTTCTTGAATCAGGTTGGGACTTCGGCTTCAGAAGGAAGAGTTTTACGAGGTTTGCAGATGATACAATGATGATTGGATGGGCAGGTGATATTGTGGAAGTGGGGAGGCTGCAGAAAGGCTTGGACAGGTTAGGACACTGGGAAAACACATGGCTGATGGAACACAACATGGGAACGTGTGAGATTATGCACTTCAGTAGGCGGAATACAGGCAGACATTATGTTCTAAAAGGCTTCATGAAATCTGAAGCACAAACAAAGTTTGGAGTCATCGTCCTCTCTTACGGTTAATGCGCAGGTTCAGTTGGCAGTTCAGAAAACAAATATAATGTTAACATTCATTTCAAGAGAGTGAGAATACAAGAGCAGAGACATTCTGCTGAGAATGCAATGGGCTATGATCAGACAGCTTTTGGATTATTATGAGCTGTTCTGGGGAAGGATCTATGGGTGTTGGACATGATCTATCCTGGTAATGATGGCTTGTCATATGAGCAGCAGTTGAGCGCTCTATGTCTGTACTCAATGGCACTTAGAAGAATGGGGGGTCGCATCTGATTGAAATTGATCGATTACCGCAAAAAATGATACAGTTAGAGTACAGAAGATTTTTCCACTAATCTTAGAGACTATGACAAAATAGCACAGTTTCAGAGTGAAGAGATAGGCATAATGGCCCAACAAATTGATATATCTCATGCCCTTATGGTCATACAGTATATTATTCAGTGCAGAATTGTAAGTCTCTGACGTGCTCTTGTAACCCTTGTATCTGTACGTTGATTTGACTTCTGGTCAGTGGTAACCCCTGTAAAATGGACGGTGGTAGGATACAGTGTTAACCAGTAGCGCAGCAATATGTTGAATATAAGCGGCTATCTGTGAGTCTCATCTACCGGGAGTACATTGTCTCTACGATTATTGTTATTTTCAGTCTGGCACTTTTGAAGGATCGATCCTGTTACGCTAATATTGTTGCATTTAACAGAACAGGTGCAATTTATCACAGCACTCAGCAACAATATGTCATTGAAGACTGAACACCTATCTCATAACAGAAAGGTCGAAAATGTTAGTATCAGAAACATTGCTTTCCTGTTCGTGTTCAAATCAGACAACCTGTCCCATCGAGGTGCCCCACTTGGAACTTTTTAAACTTTTTTTTTGGTTATGAGAATCACTGGATGGGCCCATAATTTCTTGTCCGTCCCTAGTTGCCCCCTTGAGAAGGTGGTGCTGAGTTGCCTTCTTGTACCGCTGCAGTCCATCTGCTGTGCGTTGAACCACAATGCTATGAGGTATGGAATTCCAGCGTTTTGACCCAGCAACAGTGAAAAAAATGGTGATATATTTTAACTCAGGATGTTGACTGGTTTGGAGCGGAGCTTGAAGGTGGTGGCGTTCACAAAAGCCTGCTGCATTATCATTCTACATGGAAGTGCTCGTAGGAGTGGAAGGTGCTTTCTGAGGATCTTTGGAGAATTTGTGCAGTGCATCTTGTCGATAGTATACACTGCTCCGACTGACCGTTGCTGGTGAGTGGAGTGAAAGATTGTGGAAGTGGTGCCAAGCAATTGGGCTGTTTTGTCCTTGATGGTGTCAAGCTTCTTCAGTGTCGTTGTGGCTTCACTCATTCAGGCAATTGGGGAGTATTCCATCTCACTCCTGACTTGTGCCTTGCAAATGGTGAACATGCTTTGGGAAGACAGGAGGTGAGGTACGTGCGCAGTATTCCTAGCCTCTGATATGCTCTTATGTTTATGTGGCGATTCCAGCTAAGTTTCTGGTCAATGGTAACCCCATGTGTATTGATGAGGGGGGCGGGGGGGAGTTTAATGACAAATATGCTGCTGAATACCAAGTGGTTATATTGCTTCTTACCGGTGATGGTAATTGTCAGGCATCTGTGTGGTGCGAGTGTTGCTTGTCACTTGTCAGCCCAAGCCTGGATATTGTCCTAATCTTGTTGCATTTTGGCAAGGACTGCTTCCATACCTGAGCATTTGCGAATGGTGATGAACATTGTGCAGTCATTGTCGGATATTCCCACTTCTGACCTTATGATGGAGAGATGGCCATTCATGAAGAAGCAGAATATGTTTGGACCATCCGGAGGGCCACTGAAGATTTTAAATAATATGGTGAGGAAACGGCTGAAAATGAACATTCCAGTTCATGGAGCAAACCTACATTCGCATTATCCTGAGGGACTACTGCAGAGATATTCTGAAACTGAGATGACTGACCTCCAACAACAATGACCTTTTTCCTATCTGTCAGGTATGACTCCAATAATGAAGTACTTGCTCGCAATATCCTTTTTGCTTGGGTTCCTTGATGCGAAATTTAAAAGTATGCAGCCTTGATTTCAAGTGATGGAATTCAGTTCATTTTTCTATGTTTGAACAAAAGCTGTGCTGAGGTCAGGAGCTGAGTGGCCCCGGTGGAACCCAAAATGGGCGTCACTGAGCAGGGTATTGCTGAGCAGGTGCTGCTGGATAGCACTGTTGATGAGTCCTTCCATCACTTTATTGATGATGGAGATTAGAATGATGAGGCGGTATTTCTGCGTTGAATTTGCCCTGTGTTTTATGTACAGAACATATTTGAGCAGTTTTTTTTCCCATTGTTGCACTCTCTTTTGCACTAGGGTTAATCCTCTGGCTTGATGGGATTTTTGAGTGGTTTATATGCTGGGCCATGACATTACAGATTTTGCTGGAGTATAGTTCTTCTGCTATTGATGATCACAGCATCTTATGGATGCTCAGTCTTGAGTTGCTAGATCTGTTGGAAGTCTGTGCCATTTAGCATGGGAATAGTGCCACACAACACAATAGAGTTTATTCTCAATGTGACCGTGAGACTTTGCCTGCTCAACAACAGTACGGTGGTCAGTTTTACCGATGTTGTCATGCACAGATGCACCTGCAGTTGGTAGGTCAGGTTTGTTTTTCCCTCTTGTTCATTCCCTCACGAACTTCTGCAGGCCCAATCTAGTAGCTATGTCCTTTAGGACCCGACCAGCGTGATCAATAGTACTGCTGCCAAACCATTCTTGGTGGTTGACTTTGAAATTCCTCAGCCAGAATACACTTTGTGCCCCTTTTCACAGTGAGTGCTTTCTCCAAGTTCTGTTCAACGTGGAAGAATACTGATTCAACTGAGGAATGACGTTACATGATAATCAGTAAGGCTGCTTTGCCCACGTTTAATTTAAAGTCATGGGGCTTCATTGGGTCCGGAGTTAATTTTGGGGACTCGCAGAGCAACTACCTCCAGAATGTATCGCACTGAGCTGCTCTTTCTGATGGATCGGTCTTGACCTTGGGCCAGAACATATCCAGTGATGGTGATGGTGGTGTCTGGGGTATTTCTGAAAGGTATAATTTCGTGAGCATGACTATGTCAGGCTGTTGCTTGACTAATCTGTAAGCCGGTTATCGCAATATTGGCACTAAGCCCTCAGATGTAAGAACATAGAACATAGAACTGTACAACACAGAACTGGCCCTTCAGCCCACGATGTTGTGCCGAACATTGATCCTCATGTGACGTAAACCTAATGCACGAACCCTCAAATGTCTGTGACCATATGCATGTCCAGCAGTCTCTTACATATCCCCAATGACCTCGCTTCCACAACTACTGCTGGCAATGCATTCCATGCTCTGAAAACTCTCTGCATAAAGAACCCGCCTCTGACATCCACTCTATAATTTCCGCCAAGCGGCTTTAAACTGTGACCCCTTGTCTTAGCCATTTCTGCCCTGGGAAAAAGTCTCTGGCTATTGACTCTATCTATGCCTCTCATTATCTTGTTCACATCAATTAGGCCCCCTCTCTTCCTTCTTTTTTTCCAAAGAAAAATGTCCGAGCTCAGGCGACATCTCTTCATTAGATAAACCCTCCATTCCAGGCAGCATCCTAGTAAACCTCCACTGAACCCTCTCCAAAGCATCCACATTTTTCCTATAATAGGGCGACCGGAACTGGATACAGTATTCAAAGTGTGGTCTAACCAAAGTTTTATAGAGCTGCAACAAGCTCTCACGGCTTTTAAACTCAACCCCCCTGTTAATGAAAGCCAAAACACCATATGCTTTCTTAACAACTCTGTCCACTTGGGCGGCAATTTTAAGGTATCTATGTACCTGCACACCAAGATCTCGCTGTTCATCCACACTTCCAAGAATCCTGTCTTTAATCCTGTACTCAACTTTCATGTTCGACCTTCCAAAATGCATCACTTCGCATTTATCCAGGTTGAACTCCATCTGCCAGCTCTCAGCCCATCTCTGCATCCTGTCAATGTCATGCTGCAGCCTACAACAGCCCTCTATACTGTCAACAACACCTCCAACCTTTGCGTCGTCTGCAAACTTGCTAAGCCATCCTTCAATCTCCTCATACAAGTTATTATTAAAAATTACAAATGGTAGAGTCCCAAGAACAGAGCCCTGTGGAACACCACTCAACACTGACTTCCGGGAAGAATACTTTCTTTCCGCTACCACTCGCTGTCTTCTGTCGACCAGCTAATTCTGTATCCAGACAGCTAAATTCTCCTTTATCCCATTCCTCCTGACATTCTGAACGAGCCTACCCTGTGGAATCTTATCAAATGCCTTGCTGAAGTCCATATACACCAAATCCACCGCTCGAACCTCATCAACTTGTCTCGTAACATCCTCAAAGAACTCAATAAGAATTGTGAGGCATGACCTGCCCCTCACAAAGCCGTGCTGACTGCAATTAATCAAGCCATGCTCTTCCAGATGGTCATAAATCCTATCCCTCAGAATCCTTTCTAACACCTTGCAGACGACAGATGTGAGACTGACTGGTCTGTAATTGCTGGGGATTTCCCTATTTCCTTTCTTGAAGAGAGGAATTACATTTGCCTCCCTCCAGTCCTCAGGTACGCATCCAGTGGAGAGCGAGGATGCAAAGATCTTTGCAAGTGGCGAAACAATCACATTTCTCGCTTCCCAAAGCAGCCGGGGCCAAATCTTGTCTGGCCCTGGCGACTTGTCAATCTTAATGGTTGTCAAACTTTTCAGCACATCAGCTTCCTCAATCTCTATCCGTTCCAGCATGTTTACCTGCTCCTCAATGGTTTCATTCACTACAAGGTCCTTTTCTTTAGTTAAACAGAAGCAAAAACTCATTTATGGCTTCCCCTACCTCCTCAGACTCTATACACAAGTTCCCTATGATATCCCTGATCGGCCCTACTGTTTGTTTGATTATTCTCTAATTCCTCACATACGTGTAAAACGCTTTTAGATTCTCCCTAATCCTTCCTGCCAAGCCTTTTTCCTTCCCCCTCCTGGCTCTCCTCAGGCCACTTTTGAGCTCCTTTCTCGCCTGCCTGTAATCCCCTAGATCTGAACAAGACCCTTGCTTCCTCCACTTTACGTAAGTTGCCTTCTTTCTTTTGACGAGAAGCTCCTCCGCTCTCATCATTCAAGGTTCCTTTATCTTACCCTTTCTTGCCTGTCTCAGAGGGACATATTTATTCATCACTCGCAACAACTGTTCCTTAAACAGTCTCCACATGTCTATAGTGCCCTTTCCATGGAACAATTGCTCCCAGTCCAAGCTTCCCAACTCACGTCTGAAAGCATCATGTTAGTAAGGAGGACTTTGCAGGTTCGACAGTGATGTTTCCAAATGACTTTTTCGGTGGTCAGATCGATACCTGTTGGTCCACCCGGTTTTATTTCTTTGAGATTTTGAATAGATTGATATAACTGAATGATACGCTGGACCATTTCAGAGGGCGAGTGAGAGTAATCACATTGCTTTGTGTCTGGAGTGAGGATAAACGATTACTTTATTGGAGGATATTAGTGAACCAAATGGATTTTTTTCTGACAATCGGCAATGATTTCATTCTCATCAGTGTATTCTTAATTCCAGCTTTTTTAAAATTATTGAACTGAAGTTCCACCATCTGCAGTGGCGGAATTCGAACCTGGGTCCAGAGAACAAGAGCTGAACTTCTGGATTGATAATCTAGCGATTATACCATGAGGCCTATTTGGAACCATATGTTGTACTCAGCTGCTATTTCTTGCGTTGCCCTGTTTTTCTTTCATTGCTTGTGTTTATCTGGATCCTCAACCTTCATTAAATCCTGATTGAAATCCACCGTCATGAACGTCTTCTGGACTGCTCGAATTTCATTCAGTCTATTTTGTTTGCAAGACATTTCAAGGCGGCTGCACATCAGAGAAGAAAAGGAAGAGATAATGGGTGATTGTGCACTGTACCTGTCACCGCACCAGCTTATCTGACCAGGCACCTAAAGTATTTATTGTGGGTAAGAGAACCGCCAAATTATTATAACACCGATGGAGGTCTGTCAACCCATTGTGGGGTCACAAGCTCTTCAACTGCACAATTGGAGATACAATATATGGAGATAGCTGGTGTGAGAGAGAAATCAACAGATGTTGTGATTCTGTTCGCCGAGCTGGGAATTTGTGTTGCAGACGTTGCATCCCCTGTCTAGGTGATATCCTCAGTCCTGTGAAGCGCTTCTGTGCTGTTTCCTCAGGCATTTATAGTGATTTGTCTCTGCCACTTCCGGTTGTCAGTTCCAGCTGTCCGCTGCAGTGGCCGGTATATTGGATCAATGTGTGCTTATTGATTGAATCTGTGGATGAGTGACAAGCATCTAAGAATTCCCTGGCTGTTCTCACAAATGTTCTCACAAACTTTGAAGAAATAAACAGAGAAAAAGAAGGTGAAGTGAGATAAACTGAGAGAGGATAGAAAGGGGAGCGATTGGCTGAGTGGGAGAGGAAGAGGTGTTAGATGAGGGTGAAGTCAGATAGATCAGAAGACAGCATGAGGGTAGATAAATACGGACAGAAAGAAGTTGGAAGTTTTACTTAGAAATTCCTCTGAACTGCAAGCCCTTTGTCTGGGTTCCATACTCTGTGACCACTGGCTGTCATCCCAGATCATTTCTTTCCAATAATATCACAGAGCTGGGTTACTGACATCTAAGCAGAACCCAATAGAACAGTAGATTAATTCCATGGCGAAGGTGGATTTTTTAAATAAACTATTCCATGAGCAGCAGGAAATGATAAACGCACCCAAAACTCCCACCTCATCTCCAGATACTGTGTGAGAGACTGGGCCAGAGAATCTAGTGAGGGGTATCACTGACAGAGGGGAAATCAGCAGCTCCGCTGTGGATCAAATAATGATTGATAAAGTTTGCACACCACTATCCTAGTTTTCTAATCCACATTTCAGTTTATATATCTCAATATCAGGAGTGCATTTTAACAATCTTATCTCTTTGTACTTTGCATATTTTGGTCTGTATAGAAAATTATTTTGTCCCTGTATTTTGTATTGCATAAATACATTTCATTAATATTGTCTCTGCTAATTTCTCATTGTAGACGTATCCTTGACTCTGTTTTCATATGAGTTATAAACAGTAACGTTCCAATAGTGAAAATCGGGGAACATCAATGTACCTCTTCCCATTTTGAACAGCCATGTCCCCCAGTCCACTCCATCTTCTGTCTTTTACCCAATGTCAAAATTACAATGTAATTGAAGTCAGTAGATGATACTTCATCACAGTTCCTTAACATTGATAACGTCAACATCCACGCTTGCCCTCTCTGATACTTGAATAACAATCTGAATTTTATTTGTCACGTACAATTCTCTGTTAACATATGCGTGCCGTTTGATTGTTATAAACATATTGCCATCAGATCATGGACAGATGTTCTCTCAATGTTTTAGTGATTTTGCGATGACTGATCAGTAATTATAGGATTTATTTCCCCATTTATGAACAGAGAAACATGTTTATGTTCAGTTAAACCTCTGGAATTACCTCTATATCCAAGGCAGACTGAATGATTACACACAATCAATCTGCCACCTCCGACATTCCTTCCTTCAGTCACACTCACATATCACATCCTGATTGTATCAATGTTCAAAGTTATTTTGAATTTTAGTAAAACAGTATCAAATTGAAAAGGGTTAGCTGGAGCTATTTGTTCAGCGATTATGATTATATGAGACTCCATGGATCCTATGGGTCCGCAGAGAGTTTCCCTCTTCTATCAATAAGGGAACGCGTTCCATGCGTTATCCCATATTCTGAGCGGGAGCATCACCCACACCAGTAACAGGGATCAGCAGCTTCAGAGAGAGAAGGAGGAGAGATCAAAATCTGGGAACATTAGACTGGATGTTTCAACAATGGATCAGGATCTGAGAACATTCGAATGGAAATTTCCAGCAATGGACAGGAGTTTATCCTGGGGTCTTTTCTGGCTTTTCCAGCCTTGGATATCATTAACATCGCGTGTTGAAAATGCACTAATGGTTATTCAAGCTGGTTACTATCCTATCCTTGCTATAGTTGGTGTTCCTGGTATGTCACTCAATCTGTCTAGTGAAACGGTCTGAACTGAATTGATGGTTATGACATGGAAATTTTGGAAAGATGCAAGTCAATGTTTTCAGTTCCAATCAAAGAGTCCATTCTTTACAAATTATAACTAGCAAATGGTTATTTAAATATTATGCACCAATATGCGGGGATGAAACAGACTGTTCTCCATGATTCATTTTCTCCTGCACAAGTTTACATTTCCATATCCACCCACTCACCAATCCAGTTCAGTACCGCCACCATGACATCCCAGTCTCCTCCTCAGCCGGAGTACAACTCCTGAATAAACCATTGTTTGTGCCTTTGTTAATCTCCGTATGTAGCTGTTTCAAGTCCCTTCTTACCACGTGTCCATTGCAAAATAATTGCACTTGAGATGTTTACTTTGTTCCCTGCACAGAATTAGAAAGATGGAAAGACAGTGTATGGTGGTTACGTCACTGGCTTATAATCTACAGCCACAAAATTATAATCTGTTGATATCGGCTTGCCTGATGCCCATTAGAGAAGGCAATGGGTCATTCTTCTCTGGTCAGGTCTCAGTGTGACTGCAAACCCACAGCACTGCGTTTTAATCTTTACTGTCCTGTGGAACAGCTGAACCAGCCACTGAGTTCAAGGCTGGCATAACATGCTGGCCTGACCAGGGCTGCACACATCCCGTGAGGGAAGACCAAAATGAAAGATAACTCCCTTCCTCTGCCTGTATCCCACATTCCTGCAGGTGAATTCCATTCAGGTAGGTGGCCATTCACTATTTTATATGTATTCTTTGTGATTGGGTCTCTCCCCAAGAGTGATGTCCATCTCTATAGGCATCTCTGGTGCTGGCTTTATTGATGTTGACCTACAGATGTAAGGATGTTTTAAATTCCAACTCAGTGACAGTGCATCGTAAATGAATGGCTTCCTGTGTCACATGAAGGAAATGGAGCCAGCTAAGTGAGGGACAGGAATTATTGTGTTCAACTCTGAGAGTGTTGTTGAGGCAGTGTTTGGGGTATTGTGGACAGATTTTATCTCCTTTATAAGGAGTGATCTCCTTATCACAGAAAGAATAAACAGGAGTTCCACCGGAAAAATCCCTGGGATGATGGCACCATGAGGAGTGAGTGAAGGTTGATCTGTCACGCTGTGAGATAATAAGAGGTGATTGCAGTGAACCTTGAGAGGGATGGACAATCACTCCTTCTATTCTAAACAGACAATGGGAAGGTGACAAATTCCAACACTTTTGTTTCACTCAGGATGCATGAAACTGGATAGTTTAAGTGCCTCTGAGGACGTTACGCCTACCCACCCCAACCCCCAATCCCCACAGTGATTGAGAGAGACAGAGAGGTTCATGTTTTGAATAAACTCTCCCCACATTAATACAGTACAGTTGGTGTGTGATCCTGCACTGAATGTCATATTATCCACCACCCCGACAGCAGCCACAATACTGTCATTCTAAAACAGTTCACTTTTCCCACCAGCTACTGACATTCATGAAGGACATTAATCCATATTCTCAGAGATGCAAGGTGCCTCCTTAAGGTTTAGACCATAAGACTATAAGATATAGGAGCAGAAATTAGGCCAGTTTGCTGATCAAGTCTACACCACCATTCAATCATCACTGCTAAGTTTCTCAAGCCCATTCTCCGACGTTCTCCCCATAATCCTTGATGCCCTGGATAATGAAAAAACTATCACCACCTCAAATATACTCAATGACATGGCCCCACAGCCTTCTCTGGCAATAAATTGCAAAGTATCACCATTCCCTGGTTAAAGAAGTCTCCTTATCAACGTTCTAGAAGGTATTCGTTTTAAACTAAGGCTGTGTCCTTGGTTCCTAGTCTCTCCTACCAATGGAAACATCGTATGAACATCCACACTGTTCAGGTCATTCAGTATTCTGTATGTTTCAATTACATTTCCCCTCTTCCTTCTAAACTATATCAAGTATAGACTCAAACCTTCCTCACACAATAAACTTTTCACTCCTACGACTGTTCCCCTGAAAATCTTCTGAACACGCTCCAGGGACAATTCATCCTTCCTGAGATATGGGGCTCAACAGTGCGCGCAACACTCCAAATGTAGTCTGACCAAAGCTGTATACTGCCTGTTCTTATATTCAATTTCCCTCGTAATAAATGCCATCAATAATAACTGAAACTGCCCTCCTAACTACTACCTCAACCTACAAGCTAACCTTAAGAGAACCCTGCACTAGAACTCCCAAGTCCCTTTGCACTTCAGATTTCTGAATCTTCTCCCCATTGAGGAAATAGACCATTTCCAACGTCACACTATCCGACATTGGAATGCATCTGCCAACCCCTTTCCCTGGCCAACTCCTTCTTCAGCCCCTCCGCCTCCACTCTCCGACCTGACTCTCTACTTATCTTTGTTTCGTCTGCAAACTTAGCCAGAGTGCCCTCAGTCCATCATCTAGACTGTTAACGAATAAGGTAAAAAGTTATGGTCCCAACACTGTGCCTTGCAGACCACCACTTGTCACCTGCTGCCATCCTGAGAAGGACCATTTTATCCCCACTCTCTGCTTTCTGTCGGACAGACAAGCTTCTGTTCATGCCTCTACCTGGCCTCTAACACCACGGAACCTTATCATACTCAATCATCTCCTGTGTGACACCTTGTCAAAGGCCTTCTTGACGTCCAGGTGGATAACATCCATTGGCTGTACTTGATCGAGCCTGTTCATTTCTTCTTCAAAGATTTCCAACAAATTTGATGGAAATCATGCTGACTTATCCTTGATGGAAATCATGCTGACTTATCCTTGATGGAATCATGCTGACTTTGCCCTATTTTACCAAACTCTTCCATGTATTCAGAAATCTCATTCTTCACAATGGATTCCAGGATCTTACCCATGACAAAAGTTAAGCGTTTTATTTTCTCTTTTCTTCCTTACTCCCTGGGTAAAAACAGATGTCACGTTAGTGGGTTTCCAATGCTCTGGGATCGTTCCTTTCTCGAGTGATTCCTGAAAAATCGCCATCATCACGTCAACTAACTCTTCAGCTATCTCCCTTATAACACAGGTATTTAATCCCTCTGGTTCAGGTTATTTAACCAACTTTAGCCATTCAGCTTTTTTCTAGTATGTTCTCCATGGTGGTGGCCACCATACTAAGCTCTAGCCCCTCACTCTCCTGAATGTTTGAGACATTATTCGTGTCTTCCACCATGAAACTGATGCAAAGTAATTATTCAATTCCTCGGCCATTTTCTTGGCCCCCACTACTATCTCTCAAGTGCCATTTTCGATCAATCCAATGCCCTCTTTTGCCTTTCTGTTATATTTTATATATCGAAAGAAACTCTTACAGACTTCTTTTATCTTACTGACTAGCTTACCCCCATATTTAATAATCTCCCTCCATATTTTACTTTGTTTGCCCTCTGTTTTGTCTTTGGAAGTTTCCCAACTTTGTGGTTTCCCACTGCACTTTGCCACATTATATCCTTTCTCTTTTGCTTTTATGTTATACATGACTTCCTTCGTCAGACATACTTACCTCATTTTCCATGTACCATGCCACTTTTTACTCGGGGTAAATCACTGCTGCATCATGAATAACACCAAAAAACTCCTGCCATTGCTGCTTCACTGTCTTTCCTGCTGGGCCCTTCTATCAGTCAATTCTACCCAACTCCTCTCTCATGCCTCTGTCATTGCCTTTATTCAGCTTTAATACCGTTACCTCTGATTCTAAATTCTCCATCTGAAATTGCAGAGTAAATTAAATCATATTATGATTCACTGCCTCCTATGATTTCCTTCACCTTAAGCTCCCTCATCTAGTCTGCCTGCACAAGCTGCCCAAAAAGCTATCTCATAGACATTCTACAAATTCCTTTTCTTCCAAACCACCATCAACCTGAATTCCCAGCCCACCTCCGTAATGAAAACCCACATGATTACTGTAACTTTGTATTTCCTACACATCTTTCTAGCTCCTGTGTATCTTGCACCCCAGCTCCTGACTACTGTTTGGTGGCCTGAACAGAACTCTAACTACTTTTTTTTAACCATTGTGATTTCTCAATTCTACCGACACAAACTCTATAACATTTGACCTAACTTCATTTCTTATTATTGATTTAATTTCATTTCTTAATAATAAGACAAACCCATCCCCTCTGTCCAACTCCCTATCGTTTTGATAGGATGCATATCCTTGAATATTCAGCTCTCAGTCCTGATCCTCTTGCAGCGACGTCTCCGTGATGGCGACCTGCCAATTTGTGTATGAGTCACAAATTTATTTACCTTATTCGTTATACTGCATGCTTTCCGATATAACAGTTCAGCCCTGTATTAGCCTTTCCTCTTCTCATTGTTATTTGGTTTTCCTGTGTGTTTGAAGTTTGATTACTAACACTTTTCATGCTCTCTGCGTCTCTGTCGGAGATTTGAATAACTTAGAGTCATAGAGTCATAGAGATTTACAGCATGGAAACAGACTCTTCGGTCCAGCCCGTCCATGCCGAACAGATATCCCGACCCAATCTAGTCCCACCTGCCAGGACCCGGCCCATATCCCTCCAAACCCTTCCTATTCATATACCCATCCATATGTCTCTTAAATGTTGCAATTGTACCAGCCTCCACCACTTCCTCTGGCAGCTCATTCCATACACGTACCACACTGTGTGAAAATGTTGCCCCTTAGGTCTCTTTTATTTCTTTCCCCTCTCACCCTAAAACTATGCCTTCTAGTTCTGGACTCCCCGACCCCAGGGAAAAGACTTTGTCTATTTGTCCTATCCATGCCCTCATAATTTTGTAAACCTCTATAAGGTCACCCCTCAGCCTCCGACGCCCCAGGGAAAGCAGCCCCAGTCTGTTCAGCCTCTCCCTGTAGCTCGAATCCTCCAACCCTGGCAACATCCTTGTAAATCTTTTCTGAACCCTTTCAAGTTTCACAACATCTTTCCGATAGGAAGGAGACCAGAATTGCATGCAATATTCCAACAGTGGCCTAACCAATGTCCTGTACAGCCGCAACATGACCTCCCAACTCCTGTACTCAATGCTCTGACCAATAAAGAAAAACATACAAAACGCCTTCTTTTTGAGTTCTGCAGTCTTACTCCTCCTTTAATTCGCGTTTTCTAATTTTCCCTAAACTGACACCACCCCACCCCCATTTAACTTAAAGTCCAGTCTGCAGCCCTAGTTATGCGATTTGCTAGGACTCTAGTCCCAACACGGTTAAGATGAAGACCTTCGGATCGGAACAGTGCCCTCCTTCCCCAGTACTGGTGTCAATGTCCCATGATACAAACTCATTTCTCTCACATCAAACTTTGAGCCACGCATTTTCCTGCAGACCCTGTGCTAATTAGCTCATGGCTCAGGCCGTAATCCAGAGATGATTTCCTTTTTGATTCAGTTTTCTAATTTAGCTCCGAGCTCTTCGTATCCCTTAGCAGAACCTCTGCCCTAGTTTTATCTCTTTCGTTAGTGCCTACAAAGGCCACGACCAATGGATCTTTACCCTCCCACTCCAAGTTCCTCTGCAGCCCAGATGAGGTATCCCTTACCCAAACACCAGTAGGTAATGCAACTTTCAGGACTCTCTATCCCGATCACAGAGGACAGTCACTATGCCGCTAACTATACTATCCCCAATTACAATTACATTTCTCTTCGCTTGCCCCACTTGAAAGCTTCCCTCAACTCGGTGTGTGGCCAATATGCTCATCCTCCCTGGAGTCCCCATTTCCATCCACACAGGGAAGAAAACTCTTGAACCTGTTAGACTCGGACAGGGGCTGAGCTTTCCTGCCACTCTACCTCCTGGATCCCTCTATCTGCCTCACTCACAGCCAAACCCTCCTTTTTCTAACCACTGGTTGAATTTGAGTCAGTTGATCTAAGGAGTGTAACTGTCTGCTGAATCACAGCATCCCGGGAACTCTTCCCCTCCTTGATAGCTCACATTGTTTGAAGCTCAAACTCCAGCTCATCGACACAGAGCCAGAGTTCTTCTAGCTTGCAACGTTTACTCCAGACATGGTCACTGGGATCCACAGTGGGGTCCACCACTCCGACATCATAGAGAAACAACACATCACCCGACCCTGCATACTTATTTTAATTAACTATTATTGAATTGTTCCTTTACAATTTTTAATTGTTTTTGGACAGCTGCTTATGCAAGTTGTAACCAATAAATTAACATGATTCAATTTAACACAGATTCAAATGTAACCCACTCCCTATTAGCAAATCGGATCACATTCTCCCTTTGTCAAACCTGCTCATTATCTTCTGAAAGATTTCTGACAGACTTGTCAGTGGGACCACTCCTTAATGAAGCCATGCTGACTCAGCCCTATTTTACCATGCACCTCCAGGTACTCTGCAATCTCATTACTAGCAATGCACTCTAAATCCGATTAACGACCGATGCCAGGCTAAACTGCCCTATGAATTCCTGTATTTTGCCTTTCTTCCTTCTTACACAGAGATTTTACATTATCCATTTCCAGTTCTCTGGGACTCTGTCTGATGATAGTTATTCCTGAACAGTCACGACCAATGGTTTCACAATCTCCTCCGCTAATTCCTTCAGAACTTTGGTTGTTATCTGTCCAGTCTGTGTGATTTATCCATTTTCAAACATTGCAGCTTCCCAGTACCTTCTACTCAGCGCCGATCATTACATCCATCTCTCACCCTTGACTCGCTTGAAGTTCTGGAATGTTCCTAGTGTCTACCATTGTGATGATTGATGGAAAGTACCTTTTCAGTTCATTCTCCAATTCTTTGTTCTCCATTTCTCTGCAGTCAGCCTCAATTTCTGGTTGTCCAATGTTCACTCTCCCCTTTCATACATCTTAACAAAACTCATGCAATCTCCTTTTCTAAAGCGAACTAGTTTACATGTTTCATGTTCACCGCTTTCTTGCTTCTTAAACTGTACTCTGCTGCTGTATAAAGGCTTCCCGATCTTAGACAGGCTGAGTAAGAGCATTCCTGTTAACTGACTGTTGAAAATAAATTAATGTAACTATACAAATCCTTTTGCCCATCATTGTGTAGCGTGGTGGCACAACACTGCTGCCTCACAGGGTCAGGGACTCGGGTGCAATTCCAATCTCTGGACCCTTTCTTTGTGGAGCTTTTTACAATCTCCCCGTGTCTGCATTGGGAGAATTAACTACTTTCTCTCTTCACAATATGTTTCTGTGTTTGTTTCAGATTTCTGCTATCTACAGTATATTTGTTTGTGTTTGATGGAGAATTGCTGCAAGTATGACGGCTTTATTGTAAAAGTGGCATTGGTGCTCGGGGTCCCCGTGTGCTTGGGATTCTTGCCCAGCTACTTATGTGAGTGCATGTCCCTGATTACCTACTCTGTCTCTCTCAATCCCTGAGTCCATCTGTCACTGCATGCAGCCTTTCATCGAGCCACCCCTGGATTCCCACACCCCATCGCCTGGCACTGGATGCTCCCTATGAAGGGAGCGCACAAAGACACTGGGCACGTTGTGAACTGCTTGGGATGCGGGGTAAAGACCCTGACATTTAAAAGAACAGAATAGCTGAAATCCAATTGAACAGCAAAGTAGAGTAAACAGGCTGAATGGCAGCCATCTGTTCTGACATTTTCTGGTCTTTTGGACTAAGTTCTGTTTATCCTCGTCCATCTATAAATAGATGCTCCATATGTATACCTTGTCACACAGGTTTGGTGAAGGTGATAGATATCAGATCCTATGGTCATTGCGACTGATTCGTTGGGCTCCACTTTCCTGGTTAATGAGATCACACTAAGTCTTTATTGTCAAGTCTATCCATTTTAAAGTAAAGGCCTTGCCAGAGTTGTGCTTTAAGGATATCTGAATGTTGGGGAAACTAGATTATGCGACGTACCAGTGAGGTTAGGAATAGGAAGGTAGTACAGTTAAAAACACGGCCAAAGAGTAGGGATGCAGCACTTGCAATATGTGGATCATTGGGATTCCTGGGTCGACAGGATATACACAAGAAGGACGGGATGCATCTAAACTGGCAACAATCTCCGATATGTGGGTCATTGGGATTCCTGGGTCAGTATGAAATACACAAGAAGGACGGGATGGACGTGAACCAGCAGCAATTTCCTGGCAGGCAGGTTTGTTATTGTCACTCAGGAGGGTTTAAACTAGTGTGGTGGTGGTGGTGGGGGAGGGAGGGTGGAGCCAGAGCAGTACATCCACAAGCACAGTGACTGAAGAGTAGTTGGAGACTAATCCCAGTACAGCTAAGAACAACAACAAACTGGCAGTGGGGAGTGAACACAATGGGACTGGCAGTCTGAAGTGTGCTGATTTTAATGTGAGCATTATGACAGGTAAGACAGATGAGCTTGGAGCTTGGAGTTTGAATGAGTATATATAACAATTTTATAAATATTACAGAGATTTGGTTGAGAGAGAAATCAGAAAACTGCCAATTAAATGGATCCAGAGAGAGTTGAATAATGTGCAGTGAGAGGCTGGAGGCTGTTGTTTGAAGCATAATAATCATCCAGCAGTTTGTTAGAATTGGACAGAATGTGATGCAATGTACAGATTGAAGGGACAAGGGAGGAAGCATAAATTGTCTGTTTTACTGTTTTACTGCTTTACTGACAGTCTTTCTGCTTTATTGACAGTCTTTTGTAATCACCTGTTACCAGAGAATTGTCGAGGAGAATTTACATCAGAGAAACTCAGGTCAGGATCTGATGGAGTTGGGCTGAATTGTATTTATTTCAATGCAAGAATAATTATGGGTAAGTCCGATGAACTGACAGCCTGAAACCGAACTTGGGACTATAATGTTGCGGGTTTACAGAGACTTGGTTGAGAGAGGGAAAGGGCTGGCCATTCAACATTCCAGGGTTTCATTGTTTTATGCGAGATGGAGAGGAAGGTAAAAGAGGTGGACGAGGTGTTTTACACGTGCACTTGAATAGGACATACAGGAGGGACCATCCACTGCAGCAATATGGGTAAAGCTCAAAAATTAGATGGCTGCAAGCACTGCGTTATTATAATCCCTCCAACAGCCACGGAGGGATGGAGAAACGAATATGTAAGTCGATTAAGGAAAGGTGTATTAGAAACAGAGTGGTCATAGTGAGTGACTTTAGCATCCCCAATAATGACCGGGAGTCCCTTGGAGCAAGAGGCTTAGACGGAGCAGAATTTGTTAACTGCAACAGTATGTGGATAGTCCATCGAGAGGAAGTGCCATACTGGACCTCGTATTGGCTAATGAGCCTGGCCAGGTAACTGACCTTTCAGTGGGACATAATATTAGAAAGAGTGATCACAGCTCCTTCAGAGTTAAGATAGCTAAGAACACGGATAAGTCAGGACCTTGTGTGAAGCTACTGAATTGGCGGAAGGCAAATTATCTCAGAATCAGGCAGAGCGAGGACGTGTCAATTGGGAGGAACTGCTATCAGGCAAATCCACATTGTGTATGTAAGAACTGCTTGTTAAATCCTGACAGTATAATCATCTGGTGAACGTCCTCCCGACAGCACGAATTTCACTCTATTTTGTTTGAACACATATTTCAAGGCCGCTGCATATCAGACAACAGGATGAGATAAAGGATGATTCTGCTCTGTGTCCTTCGTAGGGCCAGCTTGTCTCCCAAGGCACCTGATGTCTTTATTGTGGCTTAGAGAGCTTCAGAATTAATAAGAGCACTGAAGGAGGCCATTTAACACATTGTACAATGACGAGCTCTCCAACATCACAATTTGAAAACAGAAAGAACAGTGTGTGTGTGTGAGAGAGAAAAATTAACAGTGAAAAAGGAAGTCAAGAGAGATAAAAGGAATGGATAGAAAACGGAGCGACAGAGTAAGTGAGATCAAGGGGTGTCAGATGAGTGTGAAGTTAGATCAGAAAACAGCATGAGGACAAATACACAGAAATTTTATGTAGAACTACCACAGATTGCAAGCCCTTTGTCTGGTGCTGTACCCTGTGAGCACTATGCTGTCATCCCAAATCATTAATCGCCAATAATGTCACAGAGCTGGGTCGCTGACGGCTGAACAAGGTCCAAAATAGCATTAGATTGGTTCCAGGGAGAAGGTGAATTAATTTAAATATTCTGGGCTAACAGGAACTGTAGTCCCTCTAGACAATGTGTGAGAGACAGGGTGAGAGAATCTCAGTGAGGGGATCACTGACTGGGGGGAAATCAGCATCTCAGCTGTGGGTCAAATGATGACTGATAAAGGTTGAACACCTCGTCCGTGGTTTTGTAATTCACCTTTCAATTCATATAGCTCCACATTTTAAGTGTATTTTAACAGACTTGTCTCTTTGTAGTTTTCATGTTTTGGTATGTGCAGAAATGCTTTATTCTTGTCCCTGTATTTTGTGGTAAATAAACACATTTTGTTACTGAGGAAGAAAGGACCTGTTCTGATAGGACAGTCTTTGTCTGAACTGTGCTGGGACCATAGTCCGAGTGAATCCTAACTAAGGCTGTAGACAGAGCTCAAAACTGATTAGGAGTCTGTGTGCGTTGGCAGGGTTGGAGGTTCTGTTATAGGGTTTTATTAGAAAAGAGGAGGTAAGAGTACAGAGCTCAGGAGAGGTTATTAAAATCTCCAGCACAGTGCAAATAGGACACAGTGTATGAAAAGTGTAAGCAATCAAACTTCAATCACACTGGACAAACAAATGACAATGAGAGGAGAGACCGTTAATACAAGATTGAAGGGGTTAGACCTGAATGCATGCAGTATAAGGAATAGGATAAATGAGCTTAAGGCACAGATTGAAATTGGTAGGTATGACGTGATGGACATCACAGAGAGGTGGCTGCAAGGGGATCAGGATATTCAAGGACATATATCCTATCGAAAAGATAGGTGGCAGAGGGAGTGGGTTAACATTATTATTAAGAAATTAAATTAAATCAATAGTAAGAAAGAAAGTAAGTCAGATGGTGTAGAATCTGCGTGGGTAGAATTGAGGAACCACAAAGGTAAGACAACCACAGTTGGAGACTTGCTCAGGCCTCCAAAGAGTAGTCAGAAGCTGGGGCACAAGATACACCAGGATATAGAAAAGATCTGTAGAAAAGGCAAAGTTACAGTTATCATGGGGTATTTCGATATACAAGTGGAATGGGAAACCAAGTTGGTCGTGGATCGCAAGAAAAGGAATTTGAGGAATGTATACAGGCTGGCTTTTTGGAACATCATGTGGTGGAGCCCACTCAGGAACAGATGACACTGGATTTAATGATGCAGGCTAGATAAGGCAGCACAAGGTGAAGGAAAACTTCAGAAGCAGTGATCAGAACATTGTTGAATTTATTTTGCAATTTTAGAGAGAATTTAGAATCAGAGTTAACAATAATTCAGCTGAATAAAGGCAACTGGAGAGGCATAAGGGAGAAGCTGGGTAGAGTTGACCGGGACAGGGGTCTAGCAGGAAAGACAGGGGAGTGGCAATGGCAGGTGATTCCGAGATTGATGCAGGAGAAACTGCAGAGATTCATGCTGAGTAATAGAGGCATGGTACAGGGCAGATGAGGCAACTAGGGCTGACAAGGGAAGTTAGAGATTGCATATATTCAAAAGAGCAAGCATATAATGCTGTGAAGGGCAGAAGGAAACTGGAGAATTGGGGCCAACAGAAAGCAAGAAAAAATAAATAAAGAGGGAGAAGATTAAATGTGGGGGTAAGCTAACCAGAAATATAAAGGAAACTATAAGAGATTCTTTAGATATATAAAGTGCAAAAGAGAGGCAAAAGTGAATATGGACCACTGGGAAATGATGCTGGAGAGATGGTAGTGGGAAACAAAGAAATGGCTGAGGAACTTTGCATCAGCCTTCACGGTTGAAGACACGAGTTATTTCCCAAGAATTCAAGATAGTGAGAGGGTAGTTCTTGGCCATCACCACGAAGAACTTGCTAGAAAACGGAATGGCCTGAATGTGGATAACTCACCTGGACCAGATGGACTACACCCCAGCCTTGAATGGGAGATAGCTGAAGAGTTAGTGCAAGCGTCAGTGGTAATCTTTCAGGAATGACTAAAATCAGGAAAGGGCCAAATGGCTGTATAATTGCGAGCATGACACCCCGTTTATTAAGAGAGTTAAGCACAAGATGGAAAAATGCAGACTGATTAGCTTGGTTGTGGGTAAAATCATGGATTCCATCGTGAAGGATGGGATTTCTGGATATTTGGTAAAATAGAACAGAGTCAGCGTGGTTTCATCAAAGGGAGGACATGCCAGACAAACCGTCTAGAATAGCTAGAGGGAGTAATGAGCAGATTAGATCAAGGAGAACCAATAGATGTTATCCATCTGCATCTCAAGAATTCTTTGACAAGGTGCTATGCATGAGGCTATTGAGAAAGGTATGGGCCCATGGTATTAGAGGCAAGGAGCTAGCATGGATAGAAGTTTGGCATGTCTGACAGAAAGAAGGGAATGTGGATTAAAGTGTCCTTCTCAGGATGGCAGCCAGTGACAAGTGGTGTTCCACAAGACTCAGTTTTGGGACCACAACTTTTCACTTTGTGCATTCATTATCAATATGAAGGAACTGAGGGCATTCTGGCTAAGCTTTAAAACAGTGCAAGGATAGATAGAGGGACAGGTAGCATTGAAGAGGTGGTTCGGCTGCAGGAGGGTGCTCGAGCGCATCTCCTTAACTTCCCACAGCTCCCCCCTTGAACTCCACCCTTCCAACTGCAACAAGTTAGAACCTTGTTGATGCTTGCCTTCCATCCCACCAACTTCAGGCTACAACGTATCATGCTCCGCCTTTTCTGCCACCAACAGTCAGACCTCACCAACAGAGATCTACTTCCCTCCCTACCCCTATCATCATACTGCTGAGACCATTCCCTCACAAACTCCCTCGTTAGGTCCACGCAACCCCACCAAGCCACCTTCCACTCCCGACACCTTCCCTTGCCACTACAACAGGTATGAAACCTGTGCCAAAACCTCCCTTCTCACCTCCACCCAAGGCCCCAAAGCATCCTTCCACATCAGGCAGAGAACATCCTGTGCATCCAAATATCTCATCTCGTTTGTCCATTGCTCCTGGTCTCCTCTACATTTGCGAGATATGACGTCAATTTGCAGAACGATTCAGAGAACACTCTCGGACACACACACCCAACAACCCCACTGCCCTGTGGCTGAATCCTTCAACTCCCCCTCCCACTCCGCCAAGGTCTTGCAAGTTTTTGGCCTCCTCCACTGCCAAATTCTAGCCACCTGATGTCTGAAGGGAGAACGCATCATCTTCTGCCTTGGGACCCTCACAACACACGATATCAAGGACAATTTCACCAGTTTCCTCATCTCCACTCCCTCCACCTTATCCCAGATCAAGCCCTCCAACTCAGCACCGCCCTCTTGAACTGTCTTAGCTGTCCATCTTCCTTCTCATCTATCCACTCCACCTTCCACTCTGACCGATCACTATCACCACCCACCTTCTTCTAGCAATCACCTTCCTCCCAGCCCCAGACCCTCCCATTTATCTCTCTGCCCCTCCCTGCCCACCCCACATTCCTGATGAAGACTTTATGCCTGAAACGTCGAATCTCCTGCTCCTCGGATGCTGCCTGACAGGCTGTGCTTTTCTATGCCCACACTTTTTGACTCTGATCTCCGGCATCTGCGGTCCTCACTTTCACCTGCTGAAGGATTTTCACAGGTTTGGAGAGTGAGCAAAGAAGTGGCAGATGGAGTACAATGTGGAAAAGTGTGGGAATGCATTTTGCCAGAATGAATAGAGGCATGGACTTTTTTTTTAAAGCGAGCAAATTCAGAAGTCTGAAGTGCAAAAAGACTGAAGAGTTCTAGTCCAGGACTCCTGAAAGGTAAACTTGCAGGTTGTCAGTAGTTGGGAAGGCAAAGACAATGATGGCATTTATTTCAAAAGGGCTTAAATATAAAAGCAGGGATGTACTTCTAAGGCTCTACAAGGCTTTAGTCACGTCACATTTGGATTATTGTGC